>NW_022994353.1:0-60983 GCF_012275295.1 Melopsittacus undulatus | reverse complement strand
TGAAGATGTCCTTTTTCATTGCAGATGTGTTTCACTAAGGTGACCTTTAAAAGATATCTTCCAAAAACCCAGACCTTTCTATTGATTCTATTACTTACTACACTACACAGGTAGGTAGCTCAACTAGCTAACCTAAACTAAACCAGCATGCTCAACTTTGGAATCTCGGGTCTCAGATTTAAAAGGCAAGAATCCTTCAACTTCACAGAAAAATATAGACTTCCAGGAATCACTGCTAAATGCTGCATCAGCATTACAGAAATGAGGAACGACTTAGCAGTGGCAGAGCATTCTGATCTCAGGACACGTACTGGATCTGTCTGGAAGTTAATATTCCTCATAGCAGCCTGTATGGTAGTTGTGGTTTGGATTTGTGACAAGCCCAGCACTGATAACACACCAGTGTTTTTCCTACTGCGGAGCAGTGTATGCACAGTGCCAAAGGTTCCTCTACCCCTGCCCACTATTTCTCCCCAGCAGATAGGCTGGAAGTGATGAAGAAGCTGCAGGGAACACAACCAGGACTGCTGAGCCAAACTGGGCAATACCATGTGACTGCCATAAACATGGCATTGTGCTCAGCAATAAGAGCTCAGAGAAAGAAGGAAAATATGGAAACATATATGGTTACAGCATTTGTCTTTGTTTATGTGCACAGCTTTATGTCACTATTAAACTTTATTTCAACCCCTGGATTTTCTTTTCTTTGTCCTTCCTTTTTCTCCTAAATCTGCTGAGAGGGAGAGAGAAAGTGACTACGTGAGGTCTTACCTGTTTACCTGCTGCTTAGTTGTCAACCCTCCACTGCCAGACAACCCATCCTCAGAAGGATCTTTCCTTTTAGGGGTGGATAATGTCGATTGAGGCCCTATAAGCATAGGCCAAGCCCCAGCACGTTGCTGTAATTTGTCCATCTCTGGTATGGCCAGGACGACAACACACCTCATTTAGCTGTTTTACTAATTCTTCCGGATTCTTCACTTGTTCAGGAGTAAAAATTCCAAAGTACTGGAGGGCCCACTGACCTAGATGCTTGCCCATACTATCCCCATACACCCTGCCACTCATGACTATCCAGCCTCTGGGAAGATTTCCTGGTCCTCCTATTTCGTCGTTTAACCCCAACACAGGACCAGACCTGACTCCGCTTAACTCTTGAAATCAGATTAAATAACTGTGGGCAAAACACACTCTGTATGCGTGCTACTATGGTGATCCCCATCGCAATCAGCATACAAGTCTCAACAGTATTAAAAGGCCATTCAAAAACTTCAAAACCCTCAAATGATGTTGTAGACCATCTGGAGAGAAACACTGGGAGGATAGCAGAATGTCTCCTTCACAGGTTGACCACCCGAGAAGGAGAAAAAAGATGTGAAATTCCCAAGCATTTCTATTATATACCTCCCAAAATATAAAGTGGTGACCATACGGGAGCATAAACCAAATCAGTTTCATGATTAATGTTTCTATTGTATTACAAGTCATTACCATAAAGTACAATGAAACCAGAACCTTAGCCCAAAACCCCATACTTGATAAACACTAACACAGCTAATATATATGAAAAGTAATTGGTAAAATCCTGAAACCGTGTGAGAGCAAGAGAAAAAACTGTGAGAGCCAATAAAACAGCATTGTGACAAATGACTATAAAATCCGCTCAGATCTGTTCTTATCTCAAACCCTCTGCCCCACGTTGGGCGCCAAAAAATGTCGTGGTTTAAATCAAGTCTCCCTACTCCTGGAGAGTTAGGAAGAAGAATCCAAAGAATGTAGCCCCCACGGATTGAGAAAAAAATGGGTTTAAACTAAATCTGCACAGTTCCCCCTCTGTTCCCCTTCCCCCCCCCCCCTCACCTTCCCACTCCCGGAGGGATGGGAGGAGAGCCGGAGGGATACACTCCCACGGATCGAGGTAAAATCAGTCCAGCAATCAAGGTATAACAGAAGTAAATCCCGGTACCAATAACAAATCAAAGTTAGAGGAGACAAACAGAGAGAGAGAATACGATACCACCCGCCGACGAGGCCAGCAGCCAGAAGCCCCAGAGAGAGCTTCCCGTTTTCTCCCCGAGCTCAGCCCGGCATGTTAACCTCCTTCCCTCCCGGCCAGCTTCCAGTCCCCTCCCCAAGCAGGACGTGCTGTGGTATGGAATACCTCCCCGACTAGCCCAGACCAGGCGCCCTATCTCTCCCTCCTCACTGGCAGAGCATGAGCTACTGCTGAACCCATGACACTGAGAAATCCCATTTAAAAGCTCAGTGGGACAAATCTCAAAGCACCACATGTATGAATCCATGGCAAGTCACAAGACTTCAAATTACAGCCATATATTTTCTCTTTTTATAAGAATACTGCACTCATTCAAACATGCAGCAGTATTGCTGAACTTAAAAAAAACCAAACCAACACAAAACAAAACACAAAACCATGCAACATTGCATTTCTGGAGAGCTACTACATGGGCACATTTTTATTTCTCTAGAAAACACTAAGAGCAAAGAACTATCACAAGTGGTGGCAGACTAAAAGGAAAATTGAAAGACCCTGAGGAGTACAAATGAGGGTTGCATTATTCTAATTAGTCAACATCTCTCAGTTTCCTGCACAATCCAAACTGGCCTTACCAGTCTTTCAAAAGGCTTGGCTTTACCACAGTTGTGAATAAAGGCTCTAAAAGTTATTTTTCCTTTGTATGTTGCCTGAAGAATGTATATGCTCTATTAATAGGACATTGCACATTTCATTACTCTCTCACAGTTGTCCGCATAAATAACGTGTTTTTTTTTAATTCAAACTTTTCTTAAGTCTATCTATAAATATTTTTTCTTAACACTAAGAAAACTCACTAGATGATCAAGACTTAAGAATTGTTCTGCTGGTTTTACAGATTTTACTAGTACTTTGAAGGTTGTGATCTTAATAAAAAATGACAGCAACATACTTTGATTAGGTGGAGGCTTTCTGTACTTTTATTATTTCCACCAATTTCTATGCAGATGAAATGTATATTACATGAAAAGCAAAGATGTTCTCCCTCTTCTCCAGTTATTGATCAAGAAGTTATGAGTGAATTGTTAGTCACATCTTATTTAGAAGTTTGAATAATTTTAATAGCTTTGTACATCCTTTTTACTCCATCCTTCAAAAGTAGTTAGCAAATATCTACTTCTCAGCTCTCTCTCCCTCAAAGTAGGTTTAATTGATAAAATATTTAAAAAGTGACTCAGACTTGTCCTGGTTTCAGCTGGGACAGAGTTAATGTTCTTCCTAGTAGCTGGTACAGTGCTGTGTTTTAGCTTTAGTCTGAGGATGCTGATAACATCACAGGTAGTGATAACTACACAGGTAGTTTAGTTGTTACTAAGTAGCGCTTACCCTGATCAAGGACTTTTCAGTCTCATGTCCTGTCAGTGGGGAGGGGTACAAGAAGCCAGGAGGGAGAAGAGAGGACACCTGACCCAAACAAGCCAAAGGGGTATTCCATAGCACAGCACATCATGCCCAGTGTATAATCTGAAGGTAGTTACCCGGAAGGGACTGATTGCTGTTGTGTTGAGGATGGGTATCAGTCAGTGGGTGGTGAGCAATTGTATTGTGTATCATTGATGTTGATCGTTTGGGTTTTTTTTTTCCTTTTTAGTTTTATATTCCCTCATTGTTATTGTTTTTAATATTATTATTATTATCTAGCATTTTACTTCAATTATTAAACTGTTCTTATCTGAATCCACAGGGTGTTATATTCCATTTATTCTCCTCCCCATCCCACTTGGGGAGGGGAGAAGGTGGGAGTGAGTGAACAGCTGCAGCATATTTACTTAGTGTCTGGGTTAAACTATGACAGACTATATAAAACAAAAAAAAAATTAGAAACCTCAGTTTTCTTAATAATTTCTATTCCCTTTTACATAAAGAAAAGCTCCACTGTAATTTTCTAAGAAAAAAAGGAAACAAAAACATAAATCCAAAACAAACAAAATCCAAAACCACCCCAAAAATATATCATAAACCAGCCAACCAAACACACCCAATATACACATAAGAACTTACCATATTTGAGAGAACTGCAGCCAGACATTGAACCGTTGACCACAACTCTTTACATGCGGCCATCCAGCCCGTTCTTTATCCACTGAGTGGTCCACCAATCAAATTGATGACACTACAGTTTAGAGACAAGGATGCTGTGTGGGACAGTGTCGAATGCTTTGCACAAGTCCAGGTAGATGACGTCAACTGCTCCACCCCTGTCCATCATCTTTGTAACCCCATCATAGAATGCCACAAAATTAGTCAGGCAGGATTTCCCCCTAGTGAAGCCATGCTGGCTGTCACCAAGCACCTTGTTGCTTTTCATGTGCCCTAGCATGCCTTCCAGGAGAATCTGCTCCCAGATTTTGCCAGGCACAGAGGTGAGAGTGACTGGTCTGTAATTCCTGGGTCATCCATTTTCCCCTTCTTGAAAATGGGGGTTATATTTCCCTTTTTCCAGTCGTCAGGAACTTCACCTGACTGCCATGATTTTTCAAATATGATGGCCAGTGGCTTTGCAACTTCAGTCGCCAGCTCCTTCAGGACCCGCGGATGGATTTCATCAGGGCCCATGGACTTGTGTACCCCTCTACTCTGCTCTCGTGAGACCTCACTTGGAGTATTGTGTGCAGTTCTGGTGTCCTCAACATAAAAAGGACATGGAACTGTTAGAACAAATTCAGAGGACAGCCACGAGGATGATCAGGGGACTGGAGCACCTCCCGTAGGAAGACAGGCTGAGAAAGTTGGGGCTGTTCAGCCTGGAGAAGAGAAGACTGTGTGGAGACCTCATAGTATCTGAAGGGGGCCTACAGGGATGTTGGGGAGGGACTATTCATTAGGGACTGAAGTGATAGGACAAGGGGTAATGGGTTAAAACTTAAACAGCAGAGGTTTAGATTGGTTATATGGAAGAAATTCTTTACTGTGAGGGTGGTGAGGTACTGGAATGGGTTGCCCAGGGAGGTAGTGAATGCTCCATCCCTGGCAGTGTTCAAGGCCAGGTTGGATGAAGCCTTGTGTGACATGATTTAGTGTGAGGTGTCCCTGGCCATGGCAGGGGAGTTGGAATTAGATGATCTTAAGGTTCTTTCCAACCTTAACTATTCTATGATTCTATAACGACTTTCCCTTTTCCTCTCACAGATTAAAATTCTAATTTCCTTCATTAGGGAAGAGTTATGTTACTTAATGAGAAGTTCCACTGGCTCCATTGGAAGTACTAATGAAGCTCTTTGGAAATATCAAAACCTGGTTTTTAAATCTGTAAAAGGAAAATAAAGGGTACAGAACTCTGTGAAACTGTAAGGGAGGACACTCAAGGGACAAAAAGGGAGCAGTAGAGCCTACCTGTCAACTGTCTTTATGTAGCTAAAGCAGAAACTAGCTGTAAGAAATTATAGAAGGCTTCAGTTAAAGGAACAATCTAAGATGTGGCTTCTCTAGGCACAAAGATGTGATTTTAACTCTCAAGAGCATTATAATTTAGTCCAGAATTAAAAGATGTGTTTTGTCATCTAGCTCACAGGTGAGTACATTTGAACGTTCACACCATAGCAAGAAGCATAAAAAAAACACATGGAATATGAACATTAGGGTAATTTCACTACAAGCATTTTGAAAAACTGATAATGCACTACTTGCTGTGATAAAGCTTTCTGACTCTTGTGGGAAAAATGATTGCTCTCTAAAAATATATGTAGTTCCTTTTCACTAATCACATCCTGCAATTATTCTCTGTACAATATACAAGACTAGCTGTAAAAAGCTTATAAGACCTTTTGCTTCAGTAGCTTTTTGGAATTTATATTGTACTATCTTCAGCAACCAGCTGTGATCACATTCGATATCCTCAGTTAAGCAGGATCAGATTTCGGCAGTGCTATTATTAGCTCTAAGCATTTGTTTATTTCCTTAATGCCAAATATGCCTAGCTGGGACTGCCAATGAGACACAGGGGTTCACGAGGTAGATTTAATAAACAAGCTTATATCAATGACAAATATTCCATCAAGGTGTGAGAAAGCACCGTGTTTAAGTTTTTCTTATTTTTAAAATGTTAGATAAATTCTGGACAAGAGGGATCTTACTTTTTAGATATTTGAGCCTCCAATGGACTTTCAGATTACCTGTGGATGTGAAATAATTATTAAAGAGCACTTACCAAATTTCACCAAACAATTCCTCATTTAAAAACAAATGAGTATTCCTGCTTCTTCTCCAGCACAATTCTTTTGCTCACTGACACAAATATACTTTTTCCTTGTGTACCTAAGAGACTAAAATGCTAGCTGCAAGGCAATTTTGTTTTTACAAAACTCAACCATATAAACAGCTGCAAATGGAAAACCTATCAAACCCCACCACATAATCCTGATCCTAAATTTGTAACTTAAACAAACCAAGGAAAACAAAACAAACAACAACAACCAAACAGCAACCAACCAAACAAAACAGACCAAAACTAAACCGAACCAACCAACCAACCAACCCCAAACAAACAAAAAACCAACAAACCACCCAAACCAACAAAACCAGAACCTGGAAGTTTTGATTACAATATTTGAGGAAACCTCTTACTTACCATTCAAGAGACAGGTATTGTGGAAGCAATGGAAGGTGACACACTAGATAACTGCTGAGTGTTTAAACTCACCAATTTTGCTGGGAATGTATAGGTCTGTTATTTTCACCACAGTTTAGACATGGATCACAGCAATCAGAATGGCTGTTGTGAACCACTAAAACAAAAGAGATTGAGGTGACTAATTGCTATCAGCAATCTGTGACAAAATTATTCTCACATTTGGGAAAAAAAGAATCCCAACACCAAAAAACCCTAACAAAACCCAAATTGAACACAGAAAACCCCTAACAAACCAAAATCAAATTTAAACCTGAACATCATATGCCATGAACTATGCCATCATTCTTCAGTTGGAGAAATCTGGTCACTCTGAAAAGCTGCTTAACCCCCATTAAAAAGTATTTAAGATAGTAAGAATCTAGCAAGGAAAACAAAACCAACAAACAAACAAACAAACTAAACCCCCTGAAACCAAAAAAACCCACCAAACCCTAAACAGTGTTCTATGAGATAGGTAAAGAAAAAGTGGTCGGTAATGACGATATGGAACTCAGAGATTCTAATGTTGCATCTAAATCTTCATCACATTTTCTACTTAACTAAAAGAAAAAAAATAAAAACACTTAAAATACAGCTCAAAAAGTCGCTCTCCACAAAAAAAGAGCCGAAATATTTTTTTCTTACTTTGTTTACATTTATATACTTACAGGAAATGGAAAGCTTTAAAAAAATCTATTTTAGGGAGATTATCTGTTTCATAAAATATCATCTGCACTGGATATTTATTCAATCCTTTTCTAAGAAGAGATTTGGCAGCTGAATATTATGTATAACAGACTTCTTTCACACCATCTGTTATCTGTAGCAAATCAGAAAGCATTTTTGCATTGCTTTTTGTGCGGGAGTGTGGGTACAGTTCAGAACACTAAAAAAAAAAGTATTTTCTGTTTGTTTGAAGAGAAACAGAGGCTGTGGCCATTCATTTCCTTGTTCTTCCAAGATCCTGCTCAACAATACACAAACAGTAAGCCAGAAACTTTAAGGATTACAGAATAGGGAAATAAAAACTTGTTTTCTCTTTCTAGTCTATTCAGTGTTGATACTATCCAATTGTCTTTTGTGTGAGCTCTGTTTACACACAGAAAGAAAACTAAGCTCATGTGAGGCATTGCTTTAACTTCAGTTGGCTGCCTTGAGCAGTTCATTCAGCTATTAACTTCTGTTGTTGCCTGTTAGTAGGAACATTCACCAGACCAAAATTTTACTTCACAGTATGGGTACCTTCCCTGGTTTGGAGTTCATTTGATACAGAGTGAAGATATAATCAAAACTATAAAGCAGAAAATCTGCAAAAAGTTAGGTTAATTTTATATTGGTTTTTTAGACATCTGAAGATAATGCATCTATTTGTTCAGTTTCATGCTACAGTAGTACCAACATCAGTTTCTTTCAGTAATTATGAACACAAGTTTGAGGCATAGAAATAGTTTGGAAACAGATTTATAATTCTACTTGCACCCTTGCCATGACACAATGCATCCAGAAGTGCTCCAGTTCTTGGGAGAAGCTACAACATAAGACTTGTTCTATTCTTGCATAAGTCAGGATAAATACATAAGATTTTGCAAAGCAAAAGTTGAAGCTGAGAAGGAAATAAAAAAACTTTCTAAATCACTGACCTCACACAGGATCTATCTGGCCAAATTAATTTATCTGGAAGATAAAGTTTTACACTGTTAAACTCCCTTTTCTAAATTGACTACAGACCAGCTATGCAAGGTTTCTGTATTTTTTGTGAATATTATAACTGAACTGAAGCCCTTGTACAGTGGAGAGTGTTCCATCACTACCTCTGAACACAAGCCATTATCCGAAGGCTTTCTGCCATTCAACATACATATATTCACAACCTATTTAATTCACCTACATTTAATAACTGTGGTAACCTGTAGTTGATTGTGGGTTTTTTTCCCTCCTATATTTCAGTTACTCTTTATTACTATTAATTGTCATTACTGTCTATTTTATGAGTGGGAAGATTACAGGAGTAACATCAGTTTCTGTATCTGAATATACATCCCATCCAGCAGGCATGTGCATGCACAAAACCAACCACAAATCAGCATGAGTTGAAAACAGACAGCACTCAAAAACAAATAGCACAGATGCTTGACCATGCTTCTCCTTTACAGATAAGGATGGATGTTGCTAGGTGACCCCCTCTCTACATACATATATATATAATACGTGTGTGTATATATATATATATATGCAGGTGGCCTTAGAAACTGTATTTATTCAGTAGCTGGCCCCAGATCTTCTGATCTCCCCACTTGCAAACACCTGGCCGTAGAAGCCCTCAGGGTCTGTAGGCACACTCCTCTTGCTGCTACTCAGACTTCCTCTTTCTACTCACACACCTCCCTTACTCTGCTATAGTTGGCCCAGACACATGGATTTCTCAGAAGCTGACTATCAGACAGTCTGCCCCAGAAACGAAAGCACCACCTAGCCAGCTACATAGCTGAGTCTTATTCTGCTCATCTCTCCACTGTCTGTCCCCAAAACTACCTCCAGTATCTCTGTGCCAAGAACTCTTATCCTACTCAGCAGCTAAATTGGCTTGAAATTAGCTAGTGAAGTACACATACATAGGAAACTTTCACACTCTTTACAGTTACTGTCATATATACCTCAACACACAGATAAAAAGAATAGACAGTTCTCTCACAGCGGAAAACAGGAATAACTCTTAACATGCAGATGACAGACTGGTGATCAGATGCAGTACTTAGCCAAACTTATTGACCAGATGTTTACACTGAACTTCTTTTCCTTCCTATCTTACCTCCTCCTGTCTCTCCATTTTCCCATGCTTCTTCCCCCAGTTCCCCTAGATTTCTCCCTTTCTCCAGCTTCTTATACTCTCTCATATTAAGTCTCTCACAGTCCCACAATCCCCTTAAAATTTTCTACAATACTTATTATACAAACAGAAAATAGGCTTCCTTCTGCATCCTACCATGAGCCTCACATGCCTTTAGGAAATTAAACACCCTTCAATTTTCAAGGCATTTTGGGATCTACTTCCCTCCCTCCCCATATGACCCATCTTAGTGGGTTTCACACCCAGGACAACAGTTCTTCTTTGAGAACCCTACAAGGAGAAAAGTATTGATTATTCTTATTAACTTTTATCTTGCTAGAAATCAGGTTGATTTCAAGCTCTTTTTTTTAAGACAGCGAATTAGGTTTTTTTACATTTCCTTCTCTTTCCCTGTTCTTTACCTTCATATCTCATTAATTCTTAACACTAATGGTCCCGTTGGACATATTTAGACAATGGACTTAATTAGACAATATTGTTCAACATTACATCACTTCTAAACCTAAATGTTTAAACCTTATTCTGCAAGTCAAAGTCCATGGGTTATTTTTATACGTCCTGGTCCTTCTAAGTGAGACTTTGAAGGCATATTGCGAGCTGGATTGATCCCTAAAGCTTGACCAAGTAATGAGAAATTTAGATGAATTTCCAAACCAGTCTAACTTCCTTGACTTCTGATTCTTTATAATCCACAAAATGAAACTAATTTCATAGCAATTCAGAGAACATTCAACAACACTACACTGAACATAAGTAGATCTTCCAATCTGCAGTTTAAAAGACACAAGTTCATTCTTTGAAAGCTATGCAAATACTATGAATAAATTCTGTGATACTTCTATGAAACAGATATATTCATGATAGCTTAAGAACTTAATTAAATACACTGTTTTCTCATGAAAAAGCAATCTACAGTTTCCTTTGCACATTATTTTCTCCTGCAAATCAAAAAGGCATCTTGATACTGTGGATTGACAAGAGAGTCTTTTAATATAATAAAAAAATCTTATGAAAACTTAAGAAACTGGAATTACAATTATAAGGTTGTCTCATGCTACAGAGATGTCTACCTGAGGTTGCTTTTGGGGATCTAACACACACATAAAAATGACAAGCGTAGCTTCATTTTATTTTAACAACACTATTTTACTCTCACATGGATTCTGCCCTATAAATGCTATGAATTCTTGTGTGTCTACTGCCTTAGAAATATATGATTCTTTTCATATGAGATTTGATAGCTCACTATAGTATGTATTTTCATTGCCCAGCTCCTTAATTTCATACACACATTTCAATTATTTCTCTGATCCTGATTAGCTTGCAAATTGACCTGAGGGCTGCTCTTCTATAATCTGTATATGAGCCAAGATTACAATACAACTGGACTTCATTTTGACCCAATATATTTCACTTCAGTATGCTGTAAGAATGAGGAAACATTTTGTCCTCTCTGCATCCATGCTCATACTCAGTCTCAGAGCTGTTCCTGCTCATGTGCCTAAGATGCTCACTTCTCATTGGCAATTTCAATTTCAAACAGGTTTCCTCAGTGATTCTTCAGCTTTTCTCTTATTTAAAAACAAAAAACCAAAACCCCAAAAACACACACATACAAGTGCCATAATGTGAGAGTTCAAGCCCTCTTCCTCCTCTGCCTAAAGCTAAATAAAAAAAGGTGAGGGAGCAGGTCAAGGAAGATTAAGTCTTGGATATAGTTTTGGAAACATTTTTAGTTCCTTTTTTACCTTCAGAAAAGAAGGAGAAAAACATGTTATCTACTTTAATATAGATAAAGACTAACTGCCCTCTGGAGACATATTTTGGACTTTGCTTTCATAATTCAATATATTCTTATATTGATGTTTGTGCAAGTTCCATGACAATTCATCTTTCAGCTATTAGCATGATTAAGAGTACCAAAAGAAGTGTCTTCATTCAGTATAAATGGAAAATTCCTAGGTTGTGATTTTTTTTTTGGTCTGTTTAGAGTCTTAAGAGAAATTACACATTTACATCAGATCATTCATCTTAACTTTACAATGTGCTTCCTGAATAAACATTTTTTTCTAGCATTCAAACTAGAAAAATTTCCTTCCATTTTTAAGAAACACAGAGACTTCTCAGCAACCCTAACTGAGCTTTTCCCTGTCAGTTATGATTGGTGTAGTGGGATTCAATGGTTTATTCTCTTTGTCTGCTTCCTTGCTGGTCATTCCTATCAGACATCCTGTCTGATAGCATATCTAGACACTGAGTCCTTTATTAAGCCACATCACCTCCACTGTTTTCAACAGAAAAATACAAGACTCAATATAAGCTTTTACTCCATGAAACAATGACTCTACTGCTTTCCAGAGTGTGTGAAATCTAGAAAACATTTGCCAGAAAACAAGACAGTTCTTTCCTCCTTAATCACTGTCATGCTGTTGTTCTTGGTTCCTAAATCGTCACCTTCCTATATTAAGACTGGAGTTCTACTCATTCAGCTAAATAAAAAAAAAAAAAAGAAATCCAGAATAACTAACAGAAGACAATTTTTCAAAATTCAGGAGCTATTCAGTCCACTTTAATCTTTGATTTTCACAAAGTTTTTAATATAAAAAATCATGTTTGGATCTTAAATCATCTTAAGCTCACCAGTAAAAGCTTAAGATCAAAGCATAGATCTTGTAGGAAGGACTGAATTGTCAGATCTGGTAGTATATTTAACCAAATGGTAAAACCTTAGCATCCAAGAGGTTCGTGCATTAGATTAGTAAAGAGAATTCCTATGGTTTGTCTGCTGTTCTTTCTCTACAAGCCTTATTAGATAAGGTTTAAGTACTCCATTACAGTTACTTTCAGTATGTGTGATACTGTAAAATTATTAACAATTAATATCAAGTCGTAGACTAAGGGACATTATAACGAAAATCTCCAAAATCAAGACAGAATTCTCTATAAAAAATCTTATACAAAACTCCTTAGAACAGCAGAAAAGGATGGAGAGGTATCACTCTATGGAAAAATGTCAAAACCCCTATTTCTTAAATCTACTTCACATATTATGTCATCTATCTTACATATGCATATATTTTACAGTACATTAAGCACGTTTCACCACTGAATAATCAATTCACTCATATCCAAATGGTTTTTATTTGTAATATTATGGTCACATAGAATGCTTAGGGTTGGAAAGGACTTTCAGATCATCTAATTCTAATTCCCCTGCTATGGGCAGGGACACATCACACTAGATCATGTCACCAAGGCTCTGTCCAACCTGGTTTTGAACACTGGCAGGGATGGAGCATTCACAGCTTCCTTGGGCAACCCATTCCAGTGCCTCACCACCCTTAAAGAGTGTCTTCCTTATGCATAACCTGAACTTCCCCTGTTTAAATTTAAACCCTTGTCCTATTGCTACAGTCTCTAATGAAGAGTCCCTTAGATGTATTTTATCAAAATCCTAGAGTTTGGCAATAACTTAATATCAAAATAACCAAACCTCTCAAATGAGGTATCAAAACTCCCTCATTATAGTTAAGAAAGATGCCATTATAACCTTCTGGAAACACTCCAGCCTAATAAACTGGCATATAAAGGCATTTTTACTGCTAAAGACATGTTTTTTCCTTGCTTCCTGAATACCTGCAAATTATTTCCAACCATACACAGAACACATACACCTACTTACTTCCCACGTTCATGATGATTACTTTAAAAATAGCAATTAAAAAAAATATTTAATATCACAGAACTGACATATAGTATCTGAAGACTATCTTATGAAATATACAGTCCCATTAGCTATACTGTATATAATGGACCTCTTGATAATGAGGCTTCTTATAAACCCCAGTATCCAATCAAGTTTTAACTTTGCATATATATAATATGAAAGCTTCATAGACAAACAGAACACAGATGCTATCCCCCAAAAATTTAACAGAAGAATCACATATGAAGTAATCTGTAGTTTTTCAGGGTAAAGAATAAGCTCTAGAAACTACCTAGCCTATACAAATTAATGCAAGTTTTAGTAATTAGATTGATAACTATTCACTAAACACCAATTATTACCAGCACACTAGTGGGCATCAGGTCTTTCAGATCTCACTTTTGTGACTGACTGCAAGAATGATCTACAGTTTCTAGAAGAGCGTCTTTAACAGACAACAGTGTTCTAACAAACAGGATCAAGCTTGCCATATTTCTGGGAAAAGCTAAGTCAACTAGAAAAAAAAACATTAGAGATATTAAGTAAACATCTTGATGGTCTGAAGTCCTTAATCACCTAGAATTAAAAACACAAAACATAGCCATTGCACACTATAAGAAAATAACGATGGTTGATTCTTTGGTTAGAAAAAACAAATTCCTGGAAATCTCCTGAGCAGCCAGCTAATCCTTCAACTTCTGTAGCTAACAGGACTCATACAGCAGTTAGCTTTTGTACACATATCAGTCCTAACACTCACTTTCCGTTTGAAAATCTGTGTATTTCAGGTTTCTTTTTATAGATAATTCTTTCTCACAATATTTGTAAGTGAACAGTGGAGGAGACATTCTTGTACCATGACTGCAGAAATGATCTGGCTTATCTACAGTGTATTTGGTTCAACTGACAGAGGTAGCTGAGTATAAAAACAGAGAAAGTTTTTACAAGAGTAGTTTTCTTTCAAAGCTGTAGTGGGAGTGTTATGTAGCTGGAATATAAGTCAGTGTTTGAAGACTGCCAAAGTGGTTTTGTAGAGATGGTTAAAGAAGTGGTCATTTTCTGCTTAAAAACAGTGAGTTAAATTCCAGTCTCAGACACAGAAGTACAGTTTCAGAGCATAACATAGTTATTCCTCATCTTTCTAAGTAAAAAAAAAAAAAATGTTTGGCTAAACAGTATTCTTGAAATAATTATTTTTATAACTAATTTTCTGTTTTTTAATCGATTCCTAGAAGGATTCCCTTTCCTAATGCAGCTCACAAAAGCCTGAGCAAGACTCAGTAACAGCAGAATGGGGCCAGAGTGTCTGAATATTCTAGTCTTTCCCATTAAAAAATTACTTTTAAAGACTTCGTATTTTCTTACCTTTTAAGCCACTTACTTAGGATCAAGAGCTAAAACTCTGAGGCTGATTCCTAACTATAGGAAACCGAGTGTTTACTTCACTTGCTAAAAGAACCAGACATTTTCCTAAATACAGAGAATTCAAAGCTCCATAGGCAGATAAGTTCAGTTATTCTGCTACCTAAACAGATTGAAAAAGTAAAATATTTTTACTTACAGGAAAATATTCGAATGCAGATGGGTAAGTAGCACAAGGTCTAAAATTTCAGTCCTTTATCTCCCTAAGCTTCCACCAACATCAAGCAGAAGTCTGGGCCAAACATGAATCACAAAAACTGGCCCTTCATACTTATTATGCCTGAAACTCAGTTACCTTTTAATCCAAACTTCTAGGCCAAGCTGCACTTTTACTGAAGTGTCAGAAAATTAGATACGCTTTTTATTCTGTTGTACAAGCTGCAATAAAGCAAAAGATTCCACAGAAGAACAGCCATTACATTTTAGGAGTCCTGGATTGAAACAACGATCTCTGAAATACTGAAGATGTCATTTTGTCTTCAAGACTGGCATATAAACAGTGTAAACAGTAAGAAGCAACTCATCTTTCCTCAAAAATATTATTCATAAAGTTATTTTTAGTCAGAGAAGTCTCCAGTCATGTAAAAGGCATCATTCAGCTCCTTAAGGAGAACAGTGGGAGAAATACATTTTCTACTTGGGTAGGCATGGCAAGAAAAATTAGATCTTGTAAACGGTTCATTTTCACTAGGGTCAGTGAAATAATTGGTTTAGCTTGACAAGAATGTGTACATATTTTTTTTAAAAAAGGCTATAAGCATTTGTCAGTATACAGACAGATGTGCAGCCTTGCTCAGAAGCCTATCTTCGTATCACACTTTCTGTTTCAAGGAGGTTTAGTGGTTTTCCAGGGCCTGGATCCTCAACCTTGCAGAGACTGCTGGAACTCACCTAGCTATGAAATTGCTGCTTCCTGTTGCCCACTTTTACAACCACATAGGCATGAAGAGTTCTGCTCAGGAAGGCTAAGGTCAAGGGCAGTTATATGACTGAGGACTCAGGTGAAGAGGACAGGGGTCTACGGGAGAGTCTCAATGAAATCAAAGAGAAAGGCTAGAGCAGAACCGGATATATTCTGTCAGAAAACACATGGCTTTGCAGCTGGCAAAGGGCTTTGGCTTCTACAAATACACAATTACCTTCAAAGAGCAGACTGCTGGAAAGGATCAGATATAATACCTGACAAAACTGGGACAGCAAACAAAAAAGGCAAAATAGGATAGTTTTCATTAATGGAGCTGTGAGACAGATGGATACATAATTTTCTGAAAAAAAAGGGAAGACAAATTATTGCAGTCTACATAAGGAAACAAAAATATGTGGAGCTCTCCTATGGCATGATAAATCTGAAACAGGGCCTGTGAGAAATCAAAGAGGGAGCTGTTGTTAATGAAAGGCTCTGGCACCTGTCCAAAAAGTAGCTAGGCAAAGCATTATTCAGACAGTTGGAAGATGTTCCAGTCACATGTCTTGGCTATCAAAGGGGACTTTAATCACTCTGATATCTACCAAGAAACCAATAATGTGTAACAGAAGCAATCCAGAAGTTTTGCATTTCCCCTCACACCAAGAAAGTAGGTGTAAGCCAAGAAAGAAGGTGCTCTACTACATGCAAAGAACTGGTAAGGGATGTTGTGATAGCCACTGACAACCTATGGTGTTGTGAAATACATATGGAAGAATTTAAGATCTTGAGGAAAGGCAGAGAAACTAAGAGGACAAGAAAGACCCCAGACTCCAGAAGAACAGAGAAGAATGTTGGAATGTACAATCACTTACCACACCTCTATCCCAAGATTACAGACAGCCTCAAAGCCATTTCTAGGCACATGAAGGACATGGAAGCAGCCACACAGATTTATCATGAGCAAATCTTGTATCTGACTCACCTTATTGCCTTATGTTATAAGACGATCAACTGGATAAGTGAAAGGCAGGTAGTTACTTTGTATGGCTTATTTTTACTTGGAAAAAAAATTTCAATATTATATCTTACAGTGTTCTTTTAGCCAAACTGAGGAGATATGGATTCCAGAGGCAGACTACAAGATGTGGAGAAAACAAATCATAAGGTTCAGAGAGCCATCATAAGATTCAGAGAGCCATTTCAGTGCCTGTCTAGCAGTCAGCTGAGTGGTGTTCCTCAAGCTTCAATGTTTGCCCTAACAAGGGCCAGGACTCTTTATCAATGCCATACAACCCAGATGACAGAATTAATTACATCATTACACCCTCTTCAAGTTTGCAGATGACACCAAAATAGGGGGAGCGACTGATATGCTTGAGGGCAAAGGTGAAATTCACTCACACTGGAAATATGCATGAACAAGAATTTAATGAATAAAATCAGTCCTCTGCCCAGGAATAGTAATCAGTAAAAAACAGCTAGACAGCAACTCTCTAGAAACAGGTTGATAGACAAATGCAACTCTAACTCATCCTAATAGCAGCCAAACACTAGCCATATAAAAGACAGCAAGAGCACAGACATGAATCTCCTCTGTTCAATGCTGATGAATTTACATCTGTAAAAGTGCTTAGTACTGGGGTCAAAGTACACAGAAAATGTTGACTAATTAGAAAGAGTCCAGGGTCAGGGGATCCAGCTAACTTGGTGAAAAGGTACCAACAGTTCTTTGTAACACCTTTACTTAACCAACTACAGAGTGTAAAGCAATGTTTAAAGGCAGAGTCAAAAAGATATAAAATTATTGAGGCTTTATCCAGAAAAAGAAAATGTGTAAGAGGAGCTAGGATTTTTTTTTTCATGTTTCTTTAGGGTTTGGTTTGGTTTTTAAAAACCCTCTTTCAGCAAAACATGCACTGGCAGATGCAGAATCTTACACAGCTGCTCATCATATAAATAAGTGTCAAGATTCATCTCCATTTCTTGTTCAACTCTTTCCATGGTCATTTTAACAGTCCTGAAGTTTGCCCAAAATATGAGCAAGGAGAATTTTTTTTTTCCTCAGATGTCATATATATCTATAGAGTTAATTAATTTCATCTGGCTTAAACTCTACTTCATCAACTGCATCAAGAATCCCCCTAATGAAACAGGGAGCACTTCAGAGAAGAACAATTCTGGTTTACTTCTATTCTAAAGGATACCATAAATAAATAGCACTCATTGTGTCTGTCCTGGGAACAACATATATATATATATTTATATATATGACAAAATCTATGGTATATTGAAAAATATGGGATCTGAGCATGACATAAATGGTATAGAATAAGGGGTGGATACTGTCCTGGGTTCAACAGTAGCAGTCATTTTTCTTCTTAGTAGCTGGTGCAGTGCTGTGGTTTTGACTTTTAGCCTGGGAACAATGCTGATGACAATGATGTTTTTACTTGTTGTTCATTAATGTTTATGCTGACCAAGGACTTTCTGAGTCTCACTCTCTGCCAGGGAGGAGGGGAAGCCAGGAGGAAGCAGAGACAGGACACCTGACCCAAACTAACCAAAGGGGTATTCCAAACCACAGGACTTCATGACCAGTATATAAACTGGGGGGAGTCACCCACAAGGCCCAGATCGCTGCCCAGGTTGGGCTGGGTATTGCCTGGTGGGTGGTGAGTGGTTTTATTCTCTTCCCTTGTTATTTCCCTTATCATTATTATTATTGGTGCTAGCAGTAGTGGTTTTGTATTATACCTTAGTTACTGGACTGTTCTTATCTCAACCTGTGGGAGTTACATTCGTTTGATTCTCCTCTCAGTCCCTCTGGGAGCAGGGGCAGGGAGTGAGTGAGCGGTTGTGTAGTTCTGAGTTACCGGCTGGGCTTAAACTACGACAGTGTCCAGTATTGTATAGTTCTGAATTCTGTTATATTAGAGCTACATGTAAAGCATTCAGAAAGCGTGGACCACTTAATCTGAATTAATGTAATTACATTGCTGTTCCAATTTCTTCACAATCTTCAAACATTTTGGAAAACTACGAATGCACCAAATTATACTCTGATAATGTCTGCATCTAACACTTCAATCAAATGCATAGCACCTTTAGCCTATATGGAATTTTACTTTGTAATAAAAGTGCATGTTTCGCATATATTTAGTAAGCAAATTAAGACAACATTAATCATACAAGTTTATAAATCTGAACTTACTTTACCTATGTCTTTCACTCAGTTTCGTACCGTGTGAGGATTTTTTCTTGAACAACCTAAAGTGGTAAATCAATAGTCTCACATCTTGGTGATCAGTAAAAATGTTTTTCCCTCATAGTGGATATACAAATAGAGTGATTACCCCTACTGATCTTAGCAAACATAAGAGGAATAAGTAAAACACAGAAAAACAAGTAGGAGGAAACCCAACTACTTTCAGGTATACATAATCTATCTCCAAATTTTGTTGAATTCCACTTACTTTTAGTGGATCTTTTTAGCTTAAAATATGCATGTCAAACTATCAAAAAGCAATTAGAGTGTTAAATTAATACAGCAAGATGAAAAAGATTTTTCTAACATAACCAACTTTTATTTCTAGTTTTATTGAAGCAGAATCCTGCATTTGGAGAGAAAAAGCAGTACAGTACTGTGATCTGCCTTCAAGTCACATAGTTCCAGTACATAGAACTGATTCAGCAATACTAGCACAAAGTAATTTAAAATAAGTAACCTCTCCAAGTGAGGAGTATCAAAACAAGCACTTCCATAATTAGGTTCTCTAACCTCCAAATTATTCTTGATAAAAGATTCTTCAAATTCCCTAATTCCAACTCAAACACCACCTTGTTTAAAACCCCTAATATTGTTCTAGGTTGTCACATCTACATTAGTTATTACAACATTAGAATCAGGACAGGTGTCTAACAGCAACCAAAATGCTAATGCTTACATAAAAAACATTCATACATTGGAGCTTGTCTCACTTCTTCCCAAAGATAAGTATCAGGATATAACATTAGCTATCTCTAGCAAACCTACTTCAACATCCTATACACAAGCTGTGATGCAATTGCAGTGATTATGCAAAACAGAATGAAAACATAACAGGGACAGACAAAACATCTATTGGAGTAAATATTTCATGAGTGTAGGATTTCCAAGTATCATTCATGCAAAAGGGGCTTTTCCACCTCCACCACTTCCATTCCAGGAGTGAACTTCCATTTCTGAGAAAGCTTAGGTTCAAGAAAGCAAAGGAATACTGAAAGACCATGGTAACTGAATTTTCGCTTTAAACAAAAGTATGCATGGACAACCTCTATAGGATTGATTTAACATTTTGAATTTATGACTAAATATCTTCTTTATGTTCCAATCTTCCATTTTTATCAATTTGCATTTGGGTACACAGAGGCTTTCATTTTATGGCTCACTAAATAAAGAGTATTTATCTCTTACAACTGTGACAGTGACCTGTCTTCTATTATATGTTTAAAACTTTTCACTCCATCAGTTTAAGAGCATTGCCTTCTCCTGTATCAGTTAAATTAAGACCTAATAAAAATTACCTAAAGCTTTGGCCAATGAAAGCCTCTTTTGTCTGTAGGGTTGCCTTAATTCCTGTGCTCTTACACACACTTTGAGACATTGATGATAAACTGTTTCACTTGTATCATTAAATGACTGCAGCAGAACCATTAGGGGAAGGAAGAATTAGGAGGAAACAAAGGTGTATGAGAAACTTACATATTCTGCCTGAAGATCAGGACTAACTTTAGAAACCTTATTTTGGCTTAAAATCTTCTATCAGAAGAAGAAAATCATGTCAGACCTCTCACATTCATTGTGTACATAAATATTTTCCACTATCAGTTGACTTCTACTATTATAGGGTCAGGCTAAAACAGGAGCAGGCAACAAAGCAAGAAGAGAAAACCTTAGGATGGAGTCTGAGAGGGAACAAGGAAAGTGAACCCAAAACAGAACTTTTACTTAGTGCACAAGAACCAGTTCATTCCTGAAAGAAGAAAATACTGCAGTAAATCACTCAGATTACCTGCAAGGTAGGTTAAGTAACATAATAAAACCCTGTTCCCACAGGCAAAAAGCAAGTTTCTGAGGCTACCCAGTTCAGAAATTGCTCTCAGTGATTGTTCAAAGGGCAGCAAGAACAGTCTGTTTTGTGTATTGCTTCTTCTTGGTATGAGATCCAATCTTTAGCACTTTTATACATTAGTCTTTAAACATTCCCTGTTTCAGCTGAGTTCAAGGGAAAGCAGTGTTCTGAACCCATATAATCACCATAATACTGAAAAAAAAAACCAACAAAAACAACCAACCAAGGTAGAAAAATGACTGAATCAAGATGGCTACAAAGATGCTTACGATGTGTTTTCAAACTAAATTTTCTCTTGTATCCTAATCTATGCCATAGGGATATCAAGACTTGGACTTTGGAATGGTATTGCTAACAAGTTAGTTTAGAAGCAGACATTGTGATCACAGAAAACTAAAAAAAAATTCACTCAATTTTCAAACAGGGTGCAAGTGGCAAGTAGTGTTCAGAAAGCAGTTTAGGGTCATACTTGAACATAGAACACTTTGAGAAAAGACTTTGTTCTGTGGACCAAAAAATAAATGCACAGGAAAAATAAGATCCCATGATCACAGCACTTAACTTCATTACTATGGACAACTAAAGAAACAAAACTATATTATTATTTTTTGTTGTCAGCATTGGTATTGCAGTCTTAGCAATCTGAAATATTTGTATGTCAAATGATTTCCAAGCGTTTCTTGTATTATTTTTAGATATATTATGTTCATAAATACGAACAGAAGTAGAAATTATTTAATCCATATTAAAGTATGTCTTAGTGTTCATTTTCCAACCCAGTGTAATATAAAATAATATGTATCAATATAATTCCCAGTGCACTGCAACATAATTCTCACTTGGAAGGGACAATACATATAAAGCAAAAGTTTAATCTCTCCTGGGCAAGAGGTCACTTTCATGGGAAATTCATTTCATAACAATTTCATATCTGTGATACTTAAGAATGATCTTCCAGGATCACAGAACGAAATAGAAATCTTCTTGGGAAATGATACAACATTTCTCCTTAAGACTTAGGTCATCTATGTTTTGAAGAATTATGTTTCTGTCAGAATGTAAAGGTGTCCTTAGTGAATTGAAAAGGGCACAATAATAAAAGTATCTGAACTGGGGAATGTGTGCAATAGGAAATAATTTCAGTAGGACACAATGGAACATAAATTGAAGGTTAGAAATGGAAGCATTATAATGATTTCTCAAGAAAAGAAAAAGGTACCAGATGCATATTACAAATTATCCTGTTATAATGAGGGAAAGGCTGCAGAAAAGGAAAAAAGGTATTTGAAATGTAAGAGAAACATTTCTGCAAATATCCTTCCTGTGATCTCTGAATCTATTCTTTCCGCCATTCATATCAGTGAGAAGGCAGTTAAACTCCTACAAAGAATATGTAGTACTATTCTGGAGTTCAGGATTACAAGACTACTGATAATTCACAAGGATTCCTGCTAGGAAATCCCACGGATTATTACTTTAAGTTGCTCTTATTTTAAAGGGGCTGATAATGAATTTCTTACAGAAGCAGCTACTTAGAAGAACATGAAAGAACAGTTTACAAGATGTTTGAGCCCCACATACAGGACTTTAGCAAGCTATATTCTCTTGATTCTTATTATTGTATTATTTTACCACCTTAAATGACCCAACTCCAAGATTTAACCAAAAGAAATCAAACAAAAACCACTACTATGTTCTGTTCTTTATCTTAATGTTCTAGCTTAAGTTTAGAATAAAAGCAGTAAAGCAGAAAACACTTTTATGCAAAATATTTACTTACAAGCCAAAGACCACACTGCATTTGTCACATCCAGATATAAGCATATTTAATATGAAAATGATACAAAAATATTTAAAATCCCAAACCCTAGAAAAGGCAAAATAATCTGCATTTCAACAACAGAGTATGATATTTTCTGTTGAATACAGACAATATTTCATACTCAGTGTTTTAGCTTCAGATACCTTGGAGACTAGTATTCCTGGACACAATCCATTATCTGCTACAGATGTCCTTTTCTAACTTAAATGGCTTAGTTGGTAAACAGTAGATATAAAGTCCCAGAGCAGAAGATGTATCTGTATCCAGAGTGGTGTATCATAACCCGTTATTATAAAATGCAAGATGTTTTCTCTTATTATTATGATAGTGCAAGCTATAAAAGGTCAATCTCAATAAAAATATTCATTAGTCCTCCAAAAGGAGTTTGCTTGTTTGCTTATTTCATAAAAAAGCACATTAAATAAGTTTTGTTCTTGTATCACCTCATCATGTAGTATTTCCATGCAATAATTACCATCAGATATATACGTCTCTTTTCCATTAATATAAATCATCTTGCATGGATGAATAACAGAGTCTACCAAATACAGTGATTTTGCTGTCATGACAATTCCAGTTAATGTTGAAGTATAAGTTTGTGAGAATAATACAAACATTTGAATAGAATTATTTAGGTTGGAAAAGACCTTTAATATCGAGTCCAATCTTAAACCTAACACTGACTAGTTCCCCATTAAACTATGCCCCCAGGCACCACAACTGCAAGTCTTAAATACCTTCAGGGTTGATGACTAAACCACTTTATTATGTTCCAATGCTTGATAAACCTTTTGGCGAAGAAATTTTTCCTAATTTCCTATCTACACTTTTTCTTTCACAACTTGATGACATTTCATTTCATCACTTGGGAGAACAGACAGACACTCACCTCACTACAGCCTCCTTTTAGGTACTTCAGAAGTCTCCTCTGAGCCTCCTTTTCTGCAAGCTGAACAACACCCGTTCCCTCAGCCACTCCTCATAAGAGATTCTCTAGACCCTTCACCAGCATCATTGCTCTTTTGACACTAGCTCCTCCATGTCTTTCTTGCAGTGAGGGGCTTTGAACTCATATATGATTTGAGATGTGGCCTCACCAGTGCCAAGTGCAGAGGGACAATCATTTCTGTGGTCCTGCTGGCCATGCTGTTTCTGATACAAGCCAGGATGCTGTTAGCCTTCTTGGCTGCCTGGGCACAAGGTGGCTCATGTTCAGTCAGCTGCAGAAAAATAACCCCAGCTCCTTTCCCACCAGTCAGCTTTTCAGTCACTCTTCCCCAGGCCAGTAGCACTGCATGGGGGTACCTAGCACTTAGCCTTGTTGAACCTCATACAACTGGCCTCAGCCCATCAATCCAGCATGTCCAGATCTCTCTGCAGAGCCTTTTTGTCCTCAAGCAGATCAACACTACCACCCAACTTGGTGTTCACTCAACGAAATTGTCCAGAATATTTACAAAGATATCGAATAGAACGGGCCCCAGTACTGAGCCCTGGGGAATACTGCTTGTGACCAGCTGCCAACTAGATTTATCTCAGTTCACCACAAGTCTTTGGCCCTGGCCATCCAGAAGCTTTTTACCCAGCAAAGAGTACGTCTGTCCAAGCCATGAGCAGCAATTTTCTTCAGAAGATTTTCTGTAAAAAATGGTGTTAAAGGCTTTACAAAGTCCAGGTAAACCAACACTCACAGCCTTCCATCATCCACTAAGATGGTCAAAGAAATGTATCTGTCAGGCTGCTCAGTTCCACAGCGTTACATTAACACATCACTAGTTTTTAGGCACAAACTTTTATTGGTGTGCTCCATACAGTCAATAGAATTGTTCTAATTTATGTTCTCCAAAAATCTGGTCTGCTATATTGCTGAAAAGTAAGGTTAAGTTTGACACAGTTTTCATGTCTTTAGCTGAATAATTTTCCAATCTGAAAATAAAACTTGAAGACTGTTTTGGGCTTAAAGATTATTTTTCTGGGAATGTATTTGATGGATAATTATTGTCAGAGTTAACTTTTTAAAACAAAGCTTATTTCATCAAGATACTTCTAATCCATATTCACTCTTACTGAACTCTCTTAATACAGTACTATTAAAAATGCTATATGCTGAAGCAGAGCCACATATGTAGAGCTCTGATGTAGCCCCATCAGAAATTTTGATGCAGTTTGAATAACTGCTAGGAATGACAGGGCTCAAAAACTGAGTGAGGTGGCACTTTAAGATGTAGAACAAATCTTTCCATAATAAAAGGCTCTTTTATATCAGTGTAAGCTAGTGGTAAAACATATTTTTGTTCTTTTAGGTATCTTCTACTTTTCTATTCCTCTAATGACCCTATGACAACTATGCCAAGGGAAATATGCTAGTTACATATAAAACCCCTGCAAATTAAATACATACTTTTTTAAGAATGCTCCATCCCTGGTGGTGTTCAAAGTCAGGTTGGACAGAGCCTTGGGTGACACTGTTTAGTGTGAGGTGTCCCTGCCCATGGCAGGGGGTGTGGAACTTGATGATCTTAAAGTCCTTTCCAACACTAACTATTCTGTGATGTTTATTATACTACAAAAAGTATTTTAGTACCCCGTTTTACTTAGAAGCCATTTATATTTACACAAAACTATTTTCAGGCCTGATTAAAAAAGAAGAATTTAAAAGGACCAAGGCAGTATTAATTAGGGAACTGAAACAAAGTATCCCTGGTGAATAAGATCACTGGTTAACCAGATACTTCAAACACCAATAATAATTTCTCCTTTCAGTGTTTCCAGATCAGTAGGGTTCATTGCATGTTGTGTTTGAAATCTCTTAGTAAGTAAGCAAGAAACATGAATTAGGACATTGTTATATCTGCTGTCAAAGTGTATAAGGGAGAAAACTAATCAGGTAAATTCCTTTAAGCTACTTCCCTGTCAACAGTTGGAACATTTTCTAAAAACTGTAAGAAATATCACTACATAAAAAAAAAAAAGAATTCATCTTCTGGTTAAAAAAAAAAAAAATCAACTTTCCTACAGGTAATTGATCTGGAAACTGCCTTTCCAGTCGCCACAGCCCAGATGGAGAGGACAATTGCAGCTGTTGCAGCTGGAGTAGATATTTCCTCATGTTTACCACTCTTTTCTGCCTCAGTCACCTTCTTCCTCCCACTCCCTTTGGCAGGGATGGGTATCAATAACTCCTCTTCTTACTGTAACTAACCATAACGTAACAGGGACTGATCTGGAGTGCTCCCTTGAAAACCCACAATGAATAGAAGCTGCCTATATGGTATGGGCTGCTTATAGAGAGTATGGCTAAAGCAACCATTCTTCTCTTGTATGTTTCCTCTAGAGAAAGCATATTTACTGTCAGCAAGAGGTAAGCTACTGCCCCTGGGAGAGAGGCAACAATACAGAAAGCATGTAATTCTTCCTTCCAGCATAAAATTAACCTTCAATAAAACTTCACAGCACTTCTTCCTACTAATAATGACCTACCAGCCCTCACCTTTGCTACGAGGAGTTATTTTTGCTTCTTTCTATAATTGTGTTGGAAGTCAGGCCAGGCAATGCTCACTCCAGTCTCACCTCTGGAGAAACAAAACCCATCATAATTTCTTCGGTTCCCTAGAAAAAATAAAGGGGTGGAGTTGCTCTCAGCTCCCTCTTCTTCAGCTTCATCTTGGTTGGTCACTATTTCCTATTGCAGCCTTGAGTCATAGAAAATAGGAGAGGATTTTTTGCCTATCCCACAGGAATGGTCTTTTCCAGAAGTTTAATCATTGCACAGCTGACTCCTAGCCTGGTGAGTTCTCGGCTGAAACTGGAGGCAGTGGTATTACACCCTCACACACAGTCACAACATCTTCATCTTATTTGAAAGATTTGGTGTATTTTTGCTAAATGAATACTAAACCAAGCAAATGCTGAAATTTCATGTAATGTGAGACTTCCTGCACATGAAAACCTCAAGGCTATTACTGCAGCTCATGTGCTTATTTTTTAGGTTAAACTTCAACATAGTCCTGCTTTTACAGCTCACCTCTTTATCTGATCATGCAAAAAGTTATTAATTTACAGCCAGTCAAGGTTTTAATCAATCTGCAGCTGATTAAGCACTTATCTAGTGTCCTCCTTAGTACCACAGCCTGTACTAAGCTGTATACTGGTAAACATTACATTTAGTGTCACCCTAAGGTGTTTAGAATATCCAATTCAAGATGTTTATTGCTTAACTAGAGAGTGTATGTTGCATTCTAAAAAAACAAATTATACAGAAAGGCATCCAAAGAATTAAACAACAAGAAAAAAAACTTCCAAATGAGATGTATTACCTTAAGCAGCCAAGCAAATATTTTCAGTGTTCTTTCAGTGTGTTCCTTTATTCTGATTGCCTCCGAGACAGTTAAATAAGCTACCTGATCTTTGAAATCTCCTACCTAATTTCTTTACTTAAAAAAAAAAGTGTTCTCATTAATACAACCACGATCCCAGCAAAACACTTACACAGTGGGTTACTAGATCTCTGTCCAGGTTTTAGGCTGGGATAGAGTTAGCTTTCTTCCTAATAGCTAGTATAATGATGTGTTTTGAGTTTAGGGTGAGAGTTATGTAGACAACACACTGATGTTTAAGTTGTTGCTGGGCAATGGAGCAATTACAGGCACAGCTACAGAGTGAGCAGAGAAGAGATTCAGAGCAGCCCTGCAGAGAAGGTCTTGGGGGTGTTGGTAGATGAGAAAATAAACATGAGCCAGCAGTGTGCGCTTACAGCCCAGAAAACCAACCGTATCCTGGGCTGCATCAAAAGGAGCGTGACCAGCGGGTCGAAGGAGGTGATCATGCCCCTCTACTCTGCTCTCGTGAGACCTCACTTTGAGTATTGTGTGCAATTCTGGTGTCCTCAACATAAAAGGGACATGTAACTGTTGGAACAAGTTCAGAGGAGGGCCACGAGGATGATGAGGGGACTGGAGCACCTCTTATATGAAGACAGGCTGAGAAAGTTGGGGCTGCTCAGCCTGGAGAAGAGAAGGGTGTATGGAGAGCTCATAGCAGCCTTCCAGTATCTGAAGGGGACCTATGAGGGCGCTGGAGAGGGACTCTTTATCAGGGACTGTAGCAACAGACCAAGGGGTAATGGGTTCAGACTTAAACAGGGAAAGTTTAGATTGGATATAAGGAAGAAATTCTTTCCTGTTAGGGTGGTGAGGCACTGGAATGGGTTGCCCAGGGAGGTTGTGAATGCTCTATCCCTGGCAGTGTTCAAGGCCAGGTTGGATGAACCCTTGGGTGATATGCTTTAGTGTGAGGTGTCCCTGGCCATGGCAGGGGGGTTGGAACCAGATGATCTTAAGGTCCTTTCCAACCCCAACTATTTATTCTATGATTCTCTGACTTATCAGCTTCTCATAAATATCTGCCAGCAAGGAGGCTAGGAATACACAAGAACCTGGGAGGCGACACAGCTGACCAAAGGAATATTCCACATCATGCTGAACAATAAAACTGGAGGAAGCTGGCTGGGGTAGACAGCCTGCTGCTCAGAGATTGGCTGGGCATTAGTCAGCAGATCATGAGCAATTGTGTTGTGCATCACTTGTTTTGTATATTCTTTTTTTTATTATTAATTTTCCCTTACTTTTCTGTATTGTTCTCAACCCATGAGTTTTGCCATTTTTCCTGTTCTATTCCCCATCCTACTGGCAGGGGGAGGAGGATTGAATGAATATCTGTGTAGTGTTCAGGTGCCTCTCAGTTTAAACCACAAAAATTTTTCAGAAGGTATTTTCAAGTATCAAATTCTATTTAGAATCGCTAAAGATGTTAAATATTTTGGTAGGATCTTTATGCTTCTGCTCTTGACTATGTTTAGTGTCAAAACACAGCATACTTTAACATACTCAAGTGTGTGTGTGCCTCATACAGCCTTCCCCGTCCTGTAGTTCATGTCTTCCTTTCTTTGTCAGTAATCTATAGGGACCATTCCCCATTGAAATCCAGGCAATTTGTGTTATTTTTCTTGTTTCTGTTTCAAAGTGTTAACTTGGTAAACATATTGTAGTACTGGCAGCAATGAATGAAGGCTTTAAAAGTTATTGCAAAACACTGAGAAATCTAACTTGAGACTTCTAAAGCAAAGACACTTTTCTTCTTTTGTAAAGCTTTACATAACAAAAGCCAATGATTATTTTAACCCCAATATTACAGTTTTTGCATATAGAACCGATCTTCACCTCTGCAAGGAGTCTTGGTTTAGATTTACCAATTTGTCACAAGATAAGTCTGTGTAACAATTGACATGCAGCTCCACTAAACCTTGCAATGGAAGCTTAAACTGTACTCCAAGGAATTCTGTAATTCTGTTTTTATGCACTCTTTCAGTAGAATAACAATTAATATAATTTCCAGAATTTCTTACTGAAGAACACAGACCCAGTGTCCTGGTTTGAGCAGTAGCAGTCATTTTTTCTCCTTCTTGGTAGCTGGTGCAGTGCTGTGTTTTGACTTTCAGGCTGAGAACGGTTGCTGATAGCAAGTATGTTTTGAGTTACTGCTCAAATGTTTGGTTTGTCCAAGGCCATTTCTGAGCTCATGCTCTGCCAGGGAGGAGGGGAAGCCAGGAGGAAGGAGAGACAGGACACCTGACCCAGGCTAGCCAAAGATGTATTCCATACCATAGCATGTCATACCCAGGAGGTAACTGGGAGAGACCCGGAAGGGCGGGAGCTCTGGGGGGGATGAAGGAGGTATCGGTTGTTGTTCGGTCGGGCAGGGTGGGGTGAGTTATGGGTCGGTGGCTGGTGAGGTGTTGTATTCTCTTCACTTGTTATTGGCTTTATCATTATTATCTGTAGTAGTAGTAGCAGGAGTGATTTATGTTATACCTTAGCTATTAAACCGTGCTTATCTCAGCCTGTGGGGGCTACATTCTTTGGATTCTCCTTCCTAATTCTCCGGGAGTTGGGGGAGCAAAGGGGGGGGGTGAGTAAACGAGCTGTGTGTGGACTTGGTTTAAACCACGACACCCAGGAAATATAATTTCATAAGTGGTGATCCACACTTCAAGAAAACAAGATCTGGAGCTGCTCCTGCTGGTGCTGGGAAATTTTAAGTGCATTGACTATGTAACTTTAATATAATACTCCTTGTGTCCTGTAAAAATAATAAATAGAGGGTGAAAGCAGTTTACTCAGATCATATATAGTATAATTCAATCTGATAAATTATTCTTTATTAAAAAAAACAGCCTTTATATTCTTTTTTACTTTAAAGACAATGGGCTTGTTTTTTTCCCACTGTTCAGGTCTAGAAAATAATCAGCTGTGAACAGCCTTACAAGTCATGTAGTGTTAAGACAGTTTGAGAAAAGGTAACTTTTATTATCCTAAAAATAACAATTTAGCTTAAATCAAGCTTCATTTTTCTGTAAGCAAGAAGAAGTACCAAACCAGATTCAGCCTTGATGATCACAGGTTCTAACAATCATCACATAACTTACCCAGATGACTGAACTTGTATGTAATAAAAAAATGCAGCTTACATCTTAATCCTTGTATACCTGCCATGTTAACTCATTCTTCTCCTTCCACTCTGTTAAAGCATAGTGCAGCTGCTAAGGTGGGTGGCAAGTATTTGACATTAAGAACTTTCAGTAAATATCTGTAGCTACCTTTTGCCCACTGAGGACAATAGTAACTGGAATATATTAAACCTATGCTGTAAATAGACACCCTTGACAACAGCAAAATTACTGACTCATAACATTTGGGTTGGTGGTATGGGTATTGCCTGGTTTATTTACCTCAATTTGTATTGCATTCCTTTTACAATGAGAGATGAGTCCAATGGAGCTCTTGGGAAGAAGGAAGGACTGTTCCTGGGGACTTATGAGTATCCACAGGAAGAGATATTTAGATGGCAGGGTATGTCATCCACAAGGAGCTAGCAAGATAGAAACATTTAGAAAATAAACAGCTGTATCTCAGAGGCAACTGATAATTTTCTAGGGACTAAAAGGAAAATCTTTACTTAACTGCAGATCAAGAAGTTAATGGATAGCCTGAAATCAAACCTGGAATTAGTGACTCACCTGTAAAGGCACAGTGAGTGGATAAAAACGATTATTCGGCTTCTGAATATCTGTTCTCTCTGACTAAATAGCTGAGTTGCCCCATTTAAAAAGTATTATAGATTTTTTAAGCTGAATCATATTAATCTTGAAAACCTTTCAGTCTCTTTTGGGGAGCTTATAATAGAGAGGTCTATACAGGTATTCTGTAAAGAACTGGTAAAAAAGTCATTGGAGAAAGAGACACTGAGAACTGTTAGAAAGTCCAGAGGCAATCTGGCAATTAGTCAAAGCATAAATTTTCACTTCAATAATCCTCAGCCTACAGTCCCGACGGTTACAAAATATTTGCCAGAGCAATGCCTTAACAGCATCCATTAGCAGGGTGGTAGGGATCCTGACAATTTCAAATTTACCCAAACATCAAATAGTTCCTTAAGACAAATCCAAAGAATAAAAACAAATAAAACTCAAAACACAATTTCCCTACCAAAACTTCAAACTTAAGAATTGCATTTCTATCCCTTACCTCACAGAGGTAGCCTCTTGTTTTGGGTTCCAGGAAGGCAGTATCACCTCAGTAATTTCTGTAATGCTCTAGTGACTGCCTTAGCTAGGTTAAAAAAAAAAAAAAAGGAAATAAAAGAAATGTTCCTATAACTTCTGCTGTTTAACTACTGCTCTCAACTTCAAAGGGGCTTTTACATTCAGTTGTGTATTTACAACATTCCCACCCTCTGAAGGGAAGAGATTGTCCATCGCTGCCACGGCACCACAGAACCATGTGCTCAAGCCTATTAAAGCCGGAAAAGAAAAAAAAGCAATCATCTAACACCTTCACCGCAGAAAGTCAGGACACCAAAGTTACAAAGCATCAAACTGTGTACAGGCAGAGGCATACATGGGTTACCTGTAAAATCTGTAGGACAGATAAAGACAGTAGGCTATTGTCATTTTCATTTGTTGACCTCCAGCCCAGATTTTTACATTGTTAACTGTAACAGATTTCCAGCTGCTGCGATCCTGAATTCAAAGACATCTCTACTTTTAATGAAAAGAGAATCTCGCAAAGCACATGAAAAATTACACTGACTTTTAGAGACCTGTTAAAAATTTTTATTTTTCTTCTAATCCAGGAAAACCCCCAAAGCATTTGCACTCATATAGTTTTATTGTGAAGTACTTATAATGACTGTCACACGAGATGATAGAAAAATTCATAGAGGAGGCAGATCACCTTCTGAGCAAGACAGCAAGACCAAGCTTATATTTGGGAGTAATCACAGTCTCTCCAGGCTGGTTTAACCTTTAGAGATCTGTGACTGAAACTTTTGCTAGTTAGCAAGCTATCCAAATGAATTCATTTTGCAGTGTAGAGGCTTGGTCTCTAGAAACTGTTACAAATATTGTTAGAATGTGCGGAAAGAAGCATGACCTTGAGTAATGCAATTAGGTTATTTCCATTAGGTGTTTGTATCTGACATAGAACCACTAGTGAATAAGAACCTTGCTTTGCATTGCAACAACTCACTTCGTGTTTCTTACACATGAGCTACACACAGTAGGAGAACACCAAGAAATTCAAAGTTAACGCAGGGATGGACTGTTCAAGAACAGAATTTGAATTTAAAAGTAGCTGAAGAAAGAAATGCTTAGCCTGACCTTTTCCTATCCTGCATATATTCTTAACAAAGTATTCTTACTCTGCCGACATTAAGGAGCATTTTCTCCTGAATTTGCGTGGAACAATGGTGACTGAATGAATGATTATGCTAATCATACATCAGTATTCACAATAGATCTTACACACCATAAATCCGGGTCTCCTTCCTGTTAAGAAAGCACTACTGAGAAAATGAATCACAGTCAACTACCAAGTGTTTCAAACTTTACTTGTATTCTGCATTTGAAACTCTAATAATCTACCTTGAACTTGCATAAATAATAGTATTTTCAAAATACAGGAGTTTTTAGCTAACTGTTAGAATGTGTGGAATGTTTGAGTGCTAGGGGGTTATCAGTTAATAACCCCCTAGCACACTTTAAGAATATTTAAATGCAAAATAATTTTCTGCAAATATAAATCACCTTTAGTAAAGTCATATATGGTTACTAAAAGCCCTTCAAAGTACAAATATAAAGTAATCCAGTGGTACTACAGCTGTCTAATCAAGTTTGAAATTAACCTGTTTGGATTGCTAACTCATTTTGTGGCAAAGAACAGGTTTTTTGTTTGTGTACCTCCCCCCCATGTGTATTCCTTTTGTCTTTTCCTTGTACGTTGATCTGATTTGAATAAATTTCTTAGTTAATCTTATATCACCGCATGAGTATTCCCTAATCTCTAATTAGAATTTTTAATCCTTACATTTTAAGTTAAACATGAATGAAGTCTAATCCCTGTATCTGCAATTATAATCACTTAATATATTTTTTTGCTAAAGAGTCTATTGTTCTAAAATTGCTTATTATCAACTATTTCACAGAAGAATGATTGAGATGACAAGTATGCATCAATACATTTTGGAAGGCAGCAAGATGGTTTGTTTTGGTTTTCTGATTCTTTTTTTCATAGTATTTTTTCCTCCAGTTTGATATAAAACCAAATTACCCCCAGTTTTAGCAACCTAGCAGTTTATCCAAGCATCTCAGTATGATCTGTAGTAGAGTGCATTCCACCATGAAGTTGTTTCTGTGACATTTCTGCTTATTAAAAGAACTGAAGTTTCTTATTGTCTTTTCTCAACTAATAAAAACTTTAAGACAATGAATCTGCACACTGATCTAAGCCTCACTGTACAGACTGATAGAGTTCTGTTCACTTCCTGCTTTTAAAGATAATGAAATTTGGCCAGATAACCACAAGTTCTCTATCAAGGTTATTTTACTAAAACCAAAAATCCATCAAAGTCCCAACCAGTACGAACCTGTTCCCTAGAGGTCTGACCAGTTTGTACTCCTGCACCTTACCCTGGTTACCACTGACATCTTAGACTTAAGCTGGGTAGCCTGCATTCAATCTTTAGACTAATCTGTATGTATTCAAGTAGTTACAAAATGTCTCAACATCTCTAAATCAGCCTTCTTGTTCACCAATTTCTACCTAGAAAAAGGATTATTCTTACATCCCCTGCCAGTGATATGAATTCCACCAGCCTCCCTCCAGAGGTAAAAAACACCAGAGGAAAAAACTGTTCTGAGGAAGAGTGACTATTAGCTGGAATCAACTTTAATACAAACTCTTGAAATACATAATGAAAATAAGTATATCATAATGCAGTAATTTTCATCAGCCTGCAAAATATTTGGTTTGTTTGTTTCAAAGGGACCTTACAATGATGACCATTATCTGAATGTAATGTAGGAGATAGATAGAGTTTTGTAAGAAGAAAATAGTCAAATTGTTCTTGCTTTTATATTAACTAGGGTTGAGGACAGTGATGAATACTTTTCCTTCTCCCCATTTTAATACTAGTCACCAACCTGAAATGCTAAGGAAAGAGTGTCCAAAGCTTCTGGTCCTCAAAACCAGTATTTTGAAATTCTCTTATGATAACTTCTCACCTCCAAACCTCACACTGCAGATCATTCCAAAGCATCATCCTGACCATCCTACTAAGTGATCACACCTCCACAAATTTGACCTGAAGTTTTACATCCGTTGCCTTATCCTCTTAAGCCTGTCTTAGTAGTCATGTCCTGCTTTATGCAAAATACACGAAGTGCACTCAGACATCCCATTTCCTGGGTTTCCTACATGTCCATTAAACATGAACAAGGGTCACTGTTAGTTCTTGCAGTGCCTCTCCTCCTGAATAACTTGCAGTCTTTATGCTGCTCATGAATGAAAAGCAGAAAGTTGTGATTTTTATCTAAACTACATATGCAGCCCAGTACAAGCCCATCTCCTACAGCTGAGTGTCTTCACCTATCTTTTCTGTTGAACAGTTTATAACACTTATGATTGCAAAAAAACAGCCAATGTAATGTAGGAGATAGATATATTGGATATATTGGAATTCCAGTGAAGTTTCACACAGGCAAGAAATGACACAGAACATAAAGATTTCTTAATTGCATAAATGTACTTCTTCTTGTTGCATATAGTTTATTTTTCCTATATTTAATGGCATTCATGTCTGTCTGTCCTGTCTATGTTGGACTTTGCTGGTAGACAATCATTATTTTTACCAGGTGGAAATAAAACTACTGATTTGATCAGGTGGAAGCTTTTCTTTTAATCACACAGTGTTCTTGAATAAGGGTGGGGAGAGATCCTACATACCCAAAAATTCTGGTTACTTTGTTTGTAGTATCTTGTATCAGGAAGAGGATGAAGGTGCTGCTTAAAGCAATTTCTGGAGCACGTCCCTGAGGATTGTTTCCATATGCAAATGCATGAGGAGGTCTGCTGGAAATCTGATTTCTTTAACTGGTCCTAGAAAGAGTTGTAGTGGACCTGAGCAGCTGCTGTGTGAGTAAATGTACTATTCTGACTGATGGCAGTGCTAATTGAGCTCCTTCAGCATGTATGTTTTCTAGCAATCCCTGTTCAGAGCAGACTGAAGCCTTTCTGCATCTTCTGGTTGCAGTTATTCTTCCCTGCCCTCTGTGCTCTAGTTGGGGCTCTTCTGGGAAGAAGCTTTACTTTGTAGAGGCAAGAGGCTGCAGTTTTTTTATGTGTGTGTGCAGAGAACTAGAGAAAATAGAGAATATAAAAAAACATTCTGTTGGTGAACAAGTGTAAACACTGAGAGGAAGAAGGAAGTTGGAAGGAAGATTTTCAGGTTTAATATTTTCAGGGTGGAGTTTTTGGTTTGGGTTTTTTTTTTTTGGTGGAGTTCTTGTGTTTTTTTGTTTTGTTTTGTTTTCTTATAATGTCATCACATTGCTTGCATTAGGAAATTTTGAAAGTTTTCAGAAGACAAGTTCTTAGGAGAACAGTAACTGAAAGAAAAAGGATTTTTTTTAATTAACATTTTAAGGTACAAAACAGATCTTATTTATATTTTTTTATTAAAAAACCTTTTAATTTATTTCTTTTGAGGGCTGGATTATTCCCTCCCTCCCCCAAAACCAAGAAAACAATTTATCTTTTATAGTTCCATGTTTTTAATAAATAAAAAATAATAACTAGTAGTATGTTCAGTGAAAATGTTTCTATTAATATTTCAGCTAAGTTTCACAGCAAGACATGCCCCTTCATTAGAAATGCTTTCTATGTAATGGTTTGCTGAGAACAGTAAAATGTGAAAATTATCTTGGCATTCATTTAATACACTTCTTGCAAACTATATATTCAGCAGAGAGTTGATGTCTTTCCCCTTTACATCAGCAATAAAAAGTTGCCCTTTTTACTACATTGTACATATGTAGTTACCTTTCTAGTTCCATGACAGTTGAAATCAAAATAATGAACATTCCAAGATTTCCTGACTTTAAAGTAAAGCCTCTCGTACTTTAAGTTCTCAGAAGCACAAGAGATGTTCCATTTTTCTTGTCTCTACCTCTGGTTACCTTTGATGAGGACTGAAATGAAAACTTCAGTACACAAGAAAACATCACCAATCTGTATGCTTAATAATTCAATCCAAGAAGATTTTATAAGATTCATACAGGTTAAGCAGTTCCAAAATCCAGAAGGGGAGGAAAGAAAATAGCCATTGATAAGTGTGAAGACCCCTAGAGGCTTGGACATAATTTCTGTGGGGAAAAGAGGCACACAATAGTCAAATGATAATATAAACCAGACAAAGGTATACAATGTCTTGTCAGACCTCATTGCAGCTATTCTCATCAGTACTGATTCAAGTACAGAGTATGTTACTAAAGGTATGCTAAAGTCAAACCAGAAAAAACATGGAACTTAATATTTCAATGGGCTTAAACCAGTTTAAACAGTTTCCTAAGGGCTGTCACTTGAAAAAGTAATAAATTTCATCCAAGGGTTTGTTAGAAGTTTGTAAACCCATCCTCCCTCTATCTGCAGTGAACTTGAAGAACATAGCTAACAAAAGCCCCTTTATTCTCTGGGTGATATCTGCATATTTTGGAGGATTTTACTTCCTATCTATCAACACCCCCAAGTCCTTCCCTGCAGGGCTGCTCTGAATTTCTTTTTTGCCCAACCTGTAGCTGTGCCTGGGATTGCTCCAACCCAGGTGTAGGACCTTGCACTTGTCATAGTTAAACTTCATGAGGCTGGCATCAGCCCACCTCACAAGCACGTCAAGGTCCCTCTGAATGGCATTCCTTCCCTCCAGCTTTATCAACCGAAGCACACAGCTTGGTGTCATTGGCAAACTTGCTGAGGGCACACTCAATCCCACTGTCCATGTCACTGACAAAGATGTTGAACAAGACCAGTCCCAGCACTGATCCCTGAGGGACACCACTCGTTGCTGGTCTCCAGCTGGACATTGAGGCACTGACCACAACTCTTTGCATGCGGCAAACTTTGACACAAAGATCAAGTGTGAGATTTTAATGTGTCCTATTGAAACTGATAATATCAAATATTTTATTACCAAAAAAAAAAAATCGTATTTTCCCTCCTGGGCAGGAGGGAATTCCTTGAATAAGAGAGGTGGAAGATCATATTTTCAATAGAAAACTGTAGTGTTGTCCTTAAAAAGTATGATTTTAACAAATTCTGTATTTTCTCACTTAACTGTAGATTGAAAAGTCATCTCAGCTGCTTTTAGGATTCAGGTCTCTCTCTTATCCCCAGTTCCCACACAGCCCTCAACATTATCTCAGTGCCCCAGATGGATTTACTCATTCTGCACAACACATTTATTTTCTTTACAATATGGCTTACACCAAGATTATCATGATTATCTTTATTTAAAGATAAGAAACAAGCACAAAGATGCTAAGAGCCAGAGCAACAAAAGGACTCACTTGTTGCTAGGTTGGCCATTATGCTATATTTTCTAGGAATTATTCTTTTTTTTTTTCATTCTACTGATTTATGAAAAAATATTACTAAGGTTAAGCCCTCATCAGATGTGACAGATCTGGCTCTTCAGGTAATGTCTTCTTGTACACACCAAAATGACTCCAGCACTCCAGTAATCTCTTGCATAAAGGAGTGACGCTTTCTGACACACTGTGAGCAACCAGGTAAGTTATATGAAGCTTGCACTCTATGTATATTTATGTGTAATAATGTTGTAGGATGCACAAAAAAATGTAAAGCAAGGAAGGCAATAGAAGCCACCCTCTGTCCACCCCAGCCCCAACATAAGCAAAACCATGAAAGGGTGTTATTGATCCCCAGAAGAAAGTAAACTTCAGCACCAGGTAAAGATTTAAAGAATAATAAGGAGCATGCATCCAACATCCATTAATATTGGTAGGAAATAGCACAAATAAGAAAGTACAACTCTAATTGTGACCTTCAGTTATGATAACAGAGAAATAAGAGAGGAATCATTCCTGTACCATGTCTCACAGATCAGGAGACAAAACCAGATCACAGCTATTACTTAAAGCATAGTTTAGGTCGTAGGTAACATTAACAACTGACACCTCCTTTCCTGCCCTCACCCACTTGAAAGACCTTCAGTTTTCAATTTACCTCTCACAACATTTTGTTAACCCAACCTCAGCAAACTTAAGTAATTTTGATGTTTGAAGTGTCTTCTGACAACTTCCAAATCACCTTTCCCCATGGCAGTGATACCACAGAAGTGCACATTCAGCTTCTGCAGTGTAGATGATTCTGTAATTCATTCCACTTGACTTCTGGACTAAACCAATTAGGTCTAAACCTGCGTAAGTACATAAGTCCCTTCCAAAAAAACAGTTCTGGTTGCTGATTTACCACCTGAGCAATACCTTTAATATGCAGGCAAAAATAAACCCAAACAAACAAACAAAACCAAAACAAACAAAGCAGAAAACAAATGCAAGTATTGACAAGGATTAATACAGGAGCTGTTTGGGAAAAAATATTGCAAACAAAGAAAGAGTGAGTGTAACAAAGTAAAGCATCGCAATAACACAGCAGTACACATGTTCATCAGGTAAAATGTGAACAGCACTGCAGGTAAAATACAAACTTGGAGTTCAAGTTGGCCGCACATATTCCAGGAGATAGGCATTGATTTGGGGTACCTCAGTGTAAAGTACTCAAAACTCCCTAGAAATATGATTAAAAGAGAAGTGTATGTCAACCCCAACAGATAATACTAAGAGAAGCCATAACCATTATTAGAAACAAAGAAAAGTTGCAGGGTCTTGTGAACAGTGAAGCATCATTAGCTCCTGCCATTTGTCACAATGTGACCAAATCTAGCATGAGATCAATGCAGTAAGCACTGAATCACTGAGAAAGATTATGGTGCAAAACAGTGATTTATCCATGAATGCAACTAATGGCAGGAAGAGATTTTTGCTGTTAAAAAAAAACAACAAAAAAACAACAACAAAACCTTCACCATGGATAGCAGATGAAAGGTAGAACCATGTGCTATTAAGTTATACTTTGATTTGGCAGAAGCACTGAAAGTTTAGTCATAACTACATTAATAATATGATAACACTTCAACAAACAAGAATCTTCCAGTCAGTAAAGGATTAAAAGGGTGGTCAGGAGAGACTGTCTCTTCATAGCAGCTTTTACAGCACAGCCAGAAAATGCCAGTCTCAAGGCTTTATCTTATTATTTAAAAGATAGAGTTAGAGGCTGCAGATGACAACAGATATTCAATATGAGTGAAAGAGGACTTTTGGACACATGTACCATGAAGAACCATTGTCACTGAGAAATATAAACTTCAAAATGAAAACTGGATGGTCTTCACAGCCTTGAACATTCTGCAACAATGCTACTGGTAACAGTATAGTCGTGTATTAGTTTACCATTTAGAAGACTGAAGGCTGGGTAAGGGCTTAAGCTTACACACTTACATGTTCAGCAGCAGCTGACACAAAAGCCTGGCTTAATTTCCAAGTTATAAAAGACTGCTTAATAGACTGCTTTAGCTACAGTACTGGACAGTGTTGCTATGTGAATAAGCTGATGTTTAAAGCTTGACTGTTTCTAGTTAATGTACCAAGATGTCTATCTCATCTTTGCGATTTGCATCCAAATGTTCTATTTGTGTTTTTTTGCCAAACACTACCTCACTTTTGCAACTGCTAGACCACGGAATAATTGGCAACTTTAGGATTATTTATTTACAACAAACTTAGTGTGTTTATTTAAAGTGATTGACAAATCACACAAATCATCAATGCATTAATTTTTTGCAAGAGCTTCAACATGCAAGGTGCCCTTGAATACATTCTTGTGGCATGGGATTTGATAACTAATAATATAACAAGTGGTGTTTGAAAGCAATGAATTCAAAGCTTTTAAAGCTCTGAAAAACAAAGCTCAAGTGTTAATTCTTGCACAAACTGTTGTGCTTGATTAACTAGAGACAGGTACTTAAGAACTTGGATTCACCTAGAGTTAAAAGAAGATGAATTAAACCAACTTGCTGAAGAACAGCAAAGGGAAAATGAGCTTGTAGAAAATCAGAATGTGTTAAAAGGATGTGTAACAAGAATGATTAAGAGTGAATTTCACACTAAAGAGTGAAATATATGACAATATGAACGGAAGTTAAACTTGTGATTAAAAAAATAAAGTAAAATATGTTTTTAAAAAAAAAAACAACAGTAACCCCTTCAAAGTGGCTATCTCCCACATAGCTTAATCCTCCAATACAGTCAATGTCTTTTCTGTTTCAGGTGGATGTATGATGTTTTACATATTGAGGAGGCAAAGCAGACAAGAAATACCAGCTGTGGCTAATGCTAATTACTCATCCACCTCTACCAACCCACTCAGTTCTCCAGCTGGATTGACCATATATTTACAATGCCAGGAACATTCATACAACTATGTTTTTTTAAAAGGTGCATTTTTTATTATGTTTATTGTCACACAGCCTAGAAGAAATTGGTCTTTGATTTAAATAATTTTCCATCAAGTATATATGGATATGGCAGGAACCTTAGTCAAAGTGGTTAAGAAATTCCCTTATTTTCCAACTGTCTTGGTTTCAGCTGTTATTTCTTCTTTCTAGCCCTGGTGCAGTGCTGGGTTTTGGCTTCAGTCGAAAAACAATGCTGATAGCACATTGACGTTTTAGTTGTTGCTAAGTAGCACTTACTCTGATCAAGGACTTTTCCATCTCTCATGCTTTGCCAGTGAGAAGGGGCACAAGGAGCTGGAAGGAAGCGGACAGGACACCTGACCCAAACTAGCAAGCAATATTCCATACCACAGCACATTATGCCCAGTATATATTTTGGGGGGAATTGGCCAGAAGGGACTGATAGCTACTTGGTTGGGCTGGGTATTGATCAGTGGGTGGTGAGAAACTGTGTTGTGCCTAACTGTGTTTTTCAAGCTTTCTTTTCTTCTCTGGTTGTTTCCTAGTTTTATTATTGTTGTTATAGTTGGTATTGTTTCTATTAGTACAACATTTTATTTTAGTTATTTGTGGGAATTCTTAAAGAGCCAAGGCCATGTAGTGAGCGATCCCAATACCCTGAGCCTTGTTACTGTAAAGTAAGAAGATTTTTGGCAGGCATAAGCAAGGTCAATTGTCTTGTTAGGCCTCTGTAATTTTCCACTGAAAATGTGCAGAGAATGATCTCTGCCAACGTTGTAGTTTCCCACTGTATTTTTTAGAGTAAGGTATTTAATCGCAATTATAACAAGTTATAAACATTAGCTTTGTAAACAGTAGTAACCTCTAGACTAACCAATTAGAGCTCAGTATCCAAGGCTGTTACATAAGAAACCTAAGGGTGTAAGGGTATAAAAGGAGCACTGTATCTGAATAAACTTTGGCAATCGCTTGATCACATTGATTGTCTCCTCGTTGTCCGTGACTCCTGCGTCAACAGTTATTAACCTGTTCTTATCTCAACCAGCAAGTTTTGCATTCTTTTGACTCTCCTCCCCTTCCCACCTGGGGTGCGGGAAAGCTGAGAGTTGAGCAAGAAGTGCATGGTATTTAGTTACCAGCTGGATTTAAAATATAGCTCCAATAAATAATCTATAAATTCATACTTTCCTAAAACCAAATTCCCTTAGAGATACATCTCTCAGTATTAAAGACAAACTGCTATATACTGAGTTGAGCACCAAACTGTAGCAGCTACCCTGCTGTGGTAGCATATTGGCTTTATGGTTGGCAGCTCACAAATAACAGAGTTCAAGTGTTAGCAAATATAACCAAACTCATCCAATCAAGCACTATGGCTTTAGCTTCCATGAGACCAACCAAGAATTATGCAGTTGCAGAAGTCTTTTTCTAGATCAAGAATCAAACTATTTGTTCAGACCCACAGAGCCATTTAGTAGAGAATAACTCTTACATTCCTGTTTAAAACTATGCATTTCTAAACACACTGATAGTGTAACAACTACAGCCAGTGTGGAATCTCTTCATACACCAGGGCACATGAATATACAAAAAAAGAGCAGTTTAAATATAGCTTGCACTAGACAGAACTTCTCTATGAAAAACTAGAAGTAGTCAGTTAGTAAGGCTGAGTAAGGCTAAAACCCAGCATCAGTTTTAGAGCCACAGATATCAGCAAATTCAGTTCTTTGTCCAAGTATACAACTAAAAGCAAAAGCCCATGAAATTTCTTGTAATGTCTTAGAATTACAATAGCAGTTAGAAGTTCATAACTGTTGACTTCAGATTTGTCTTCAGCTTCAGAGTTCATGCTGAGAAAACCAGATAATTTTTTCCTCAGCCCTGAACCATTCAAATTAAAAATAAATAAATAAATAAATACAAATTAAAAATTCTCTTCGCAGTTTAGCAGAACACCAGGCAAAACCAGCTCAGTGTTAGAAGATATACCTACAAAACAAAAGCCACTCTATTGCATATTTTGTTAAGTACTGCTACCTTCAAGAAAACCTTTTTGATTCACTCCTAAAATTTCTCATTCATTGTTCAGAAGGTCATCCACCACGTACGGACCTCAGAAATGACAGATTGACTGGTATATTCACCACATAACACTACAAATTAAAAGTTAAGCCCTAGGGCAAAACTGCACCATTCCTTTCCCAAATATCTCTGGCAGTAAATTTCTGATTGTTTGTTGGTTCCTGACTACAGCTCACTCACTTCATAGAATCACAGAATAGTTAGGGTTGGAAAGGACCTTAAGATCATCTAGTTCCAACCCCCCTGCCACGGGCAGGAACACCTCACACTAAACCATATCACACAAGGCTTCATCCAACCTGGCCTTGAACATTGCCAGGGATGGAGCATTTACAGCCTCCCTGGACAACCCATTCCAGTACCTCACCACCCTAACAGTAAAGAATTTCTTCCTTATATCCAATCTAAACCTCTGTTGTTTAAGTCTGAACCCATTACCCCTTGTCCTACCTCATGAAGGCCAGACCTTCCTTCCATACTATATTTTAAACAGGAAGCAGAGTTTCTATTACAATTAAAAACAAATCTATTATATTTTTTGAATTTTCATACACCATGAACAGAAACTTGAACTTTCTCTTTTTTTTCAACTTACAGAAAATAGAAGTTGCAAAACTACTCTTTCCTATTTAATTAGTTTAAGACACCTGATGGCAATTTGATAATTGAAACTGATCAATCAGTTTATACTTTGTCATTTGGTTTGTTTTTAAATGCTAAGGGAGTTGGCTTGTTAAATGTATTTTGGCTCAATTGTGTAAGTTCTCTTACTGACAATCTGTACTGAATTTTGCACATCTACCAGACTCATCATTACTATAAATTGTATAAAATTGTGGATTTGAAGCAAATTTGTGTGAACATGGTTTTGTAGCAACCTGAGGGAACAGCTAAGTTCATTGTTTAATTTTTGACTTGATGCTGAACACATAGAAAAGTCCCTTTCCTGAAGAAGTCTATGGCCAAAGCAGAATTCATCTAAAATTCCCAAACAGCCTGCAACCAGCTATACAAAAGAGATCTTGGTTATGTGATGCTGTCAGTAGGACCCAGAGGCACAGATTTTTCACAAACAAGACCTATTAAAACTTCCTAGAGACAAACCAGACCAAAAATGAGTGGGCAGTTACTGGAACTATGCAGAGCTACTACTTAGGAAATGTGCATGGGATGAAATAGGAGCAGATGAAAGCATTAGATCAGAGTCAGTAGCTAGGGAGCAGAAATATATACTATGCACCAATAAGCATTAAGAATGACAGATAGTTCAGCCCTTCTGAAGTCAGCAGTTACCTGCACAGCTGGTAGTATTCACTACTGCTGAGGATAGAAATTCACTGCATTAGTTAGTAAAATCCCTATGCAAGATAAAAGGGCAGAAGAAAGGATTTGTTACTGTAAGTCAACCATTCCTTCCAGAAACAACGTTGCACTAAGCTTGTATGTACAGTGTATTTTGTTTTGTTAACTACTTTGCATTAGCATAATACTGTGGTGGAGATGACAACTGACTTGGAGTTCCTTGATCTGTAACCCTGCTGTTTAAATATAAGGCTTTTCATTCTCTGCAAAGGTTTGGGGTTCTTTAATAAAGTAGCTAATAACCACCTCTGGTAATTAAACTTGGAAAAGGGATTAAAGTAAAAAAACAAGTGAAGTTAATAATCCTTGACCTACATTACAATCAGCTATTCACTACTTAACTACATGAACTATCAGTTAGTGATGAAGTTCAGCTTGTACAAAGTGCAGAAAGAAGAAATGGTAGGAGTGCAGTTGAAGTAAAAGCTTTTAACTAGAAATAACCATAATAATATAGATAAGTTGTCACTTTGATTCTCCTACTTCACATGTTATCTGAAGGCACTAGCATGCAGCACATCTTGGAGCAAGATGACAAGTTCTAAATATTAAATGCAATTTCACTGTATGTGATAATAGATACATTTTTTTCTGTGCAGTTTCAGATACAGATATGTGACAATATGCCACAAAATAGGAAATGTGATTTCTTTGCTTATGTGCTACAGGGTGAATTACTGGTAGTTTATTGTAGTTCTCCTTGTCCAGTAGCAGGGTGGAATGTGGAATATTTTTAGATCTTCACATTCTGGAACAGGTGTGTCTTTTCTTTAAGAAAATATACTACATTCAGTCTAAAAGTCAATGAACATAAACATTTTAGAACAATGAGGCTTGACATTAAATATTTTGTGCTTCATCAATGTCATGGTTCAAGTCCCGCCAGCAACTCAGCCATGCAGCCACTCACTCACTCTCTCCTCTTCCTCCCCTGCCCCTCCCCCCTCTCTTCCTGAGGAGAATCGGAAGAATGTAACTCCCATGGGTTGAGATAAGAACAGTTCAGTAACTAAGGTATAACACAAACCACTACTGCTACCACCGATAATAATAATGATAAGAGAAATAACAAGTGAAGAGAATAAACCACTCACAACCAGCCAACCAACCCAGCCCACCTGGCACAACTTGACACCATTTCCTTTTGTTCTATCACTTACAATGTGGAAGAAGAGACTGATACCCGCCTTTCACCGAGCAGTGATCTAGCCCTTCCGGGTAACTGCCCCAGTTGATATACTGGTCATGATGTGCTGTGGTATGGAATGCCTCTTTGGCTAGTTTGAGTCAGGTGTCCTGTCTCAGCTTCCTCCTGGCTTCCCCTCCTCCCTGGCAGAAGATGAGACTCACAAAGTCCTTGGTCAGACTAAACATTACTAAGCAGCAACTAAAAACATTGGTGTCATCAGCGCTGTTCCCAGGCTGAAAGTCAAAAACACAGCACTGCACCAGCTACTAAAAAGGAGAAAAATGACAGCTACTGCTGAACCCAGGACAATCAATTTAAGTTAATAATTACTACCAGTGCAAAATGTCAGTCAGCAGTAGTTTTATAATGGGACAAGATTCATTGCCCAGGTGTCCAAGAAGGCAAATAGTGTCATGGCTTGTATCAGAAATAGGACTAAGGAAATGTTCATCCCCTTGTGCTTGGTACTGGTGAGGTTGCATCTTGAGCATTATGTTCAGTTTTGGGTCCCTCAGTACAAGAAAGATATTGAAGTGCTGGAGTGTGTGCAAAGAAGGACAACAAGCTGGTGCACGGTCTAGAGAAGAATGGCTGAGAAAACTAGGATTGTTTAGCCTGAAGAAAAGGAGGCTCAGGGAAGACCTTATTATTCTCTACAACTACTTGAGAGGACATTGCATCAAGGTGGGTATCAGTCTCTTCTTCCACATTGTAAGTGATAGAACAAAAGGAAATGATGTCAAGTTGTGCCAGGGAGGTTTAAATCGGATATTAGTAAAAATTATTCACTGAAAGGATTATTAAGCATTGGAACAGGCGGCCCAGGGAACTGGTTGAATACCACCCCTGGGGGTATTTAAAGGATGTGTAGATATGGCATTTAGGGACATGGTATACTGGTGGACTTGGCAGTGTTTGGTATATAGTTGAAATCAACAATCTTAAGTGTCTTTTCCACCCTACGCGATTCTGTGATCTTTCTGTCTAAATTTTGGAAGAGCTGTTAATAAAAGCTATTGACATGAAAAGGGTCACAGTTCCTAGGAACATTTCAGAAGATAAAAAAGTGTGTAACAAGATAAAAATATTAAGATCTACATTTCCAATAATTGGAAGTTGTGCTAGTAGAAATGTCACAATATCTGCTGATGTGTTGCCTCAGGAATCTGCAGTATGATGAAATAAGAAATGTCACCTCAGAGTATGTGGTAAATGTGGTTGTAAATGATGTTTTACTTAAGAAATTTTTGGAATGAGATGAGCAGCTAGCTCATTATCTAGACCAATGGAATATTGTAACCAACTTGATGTCAAGTATACGTTAAATAATATGCTGTTGTTGAATTAGCTGTTCATAACTCCCCTGTATTTTTCTAAGTACAACCTCCAAACCCAGTTCCGTTAAACTCCCAACTACTTAAAATATCTTGTATCCAACGTGTTATTGCAAAGATTCCTACAGGATGGTGGTGTCAGCTCTTGCTCCTCATTGGCACCACCCAAATACTATTTGGGTTTTTCAGACTAGCATTAGGAAAGAATTTGAGGTTCATTCCTGCTTTGTTTTAAAATACAAATTGCAGGAACTGGGCTTGTCATCTGGTGCAGAGAATTTCTCCATGCTGTTTGGTTCATAATGCTGGTACTGATGAACGGAAAGGAAAAATGTCACTGTATCACCCAGACAACATTCATTCCTCATTTGGCTGCTTCCACAGATAGTAAAGCAGAACACCAGCTTTCCTGCCCCCCTCATCTTCCATGAAACGCTATTCATGTCTTTCTGGTGATGCTTGTAATCACCTCTATTACCAGCAGGGTCTTTTAACACAATGACCTTAGCTACAGTTAATGATTTTTCTATATGCTTTCAAAACACAACATTACTTGAAAATTGTAAATGTACATTTTTGGTTTTCAATGTTAGAACAAAGAATCTTGAATTAATACAAAATACGCATGCCTAGTTCTCTAGAGGAAATAAGAGTTAGCTTTACAATCAGACATACATTTCAGAAATATAAATTAACAACAGACTTCCAAAAGCTGCGAGTTACAGTTCATGTCATGGTTATGAAGGAACTGTTTTCCAGTCCAGTGCTGCCCAAAAACTAGAAGCTCTTTCCGCCTACTTTCCCTTCTACTCTGCTTATTAGGTAATTTTAATTTTAGAAGCATTTATCTTCCAGTTTAGGAGGACACTTAAGCAATTGCTCAAGTCCTTGCTTACTTGTTGGAGTAAGTTAGGTGAAATCCTTTTACAAGCTTAAGGCCTTTATTGAATAAAGACCTTTAATGCCATATACATCTTGGAAAAAACTAGTGCATACATAAAATGGATACAAACCTTTACCCTCCTTCTGCTTTAGAACATCCAAAATTTCAGCTATGTCCACAGGGAATAGGCTTTTTAGGACCTTGTAGGACCCTCTCTTCTTTTTATTGTGATAGTGTCATCAGCTCATGAATAAAAATAAAAAAAAACACTCTACCTCAGATCTGGTCTATCACAGTAATAATCATAGATCTGCTGGAAACTCAAGGTTAAGACCCTACAGACACTTCCAATTCCTCTGTAGTAAAAATCCCCAAATCCACAGCTCCCTTTCACCCCAGTAAATAACATAACATCAAGCATAGATTTATTTTCATTATTTGGGCTAATGAGTAGGGACAGACCAAGAACAAGTAATTCAAAGCATGTATAAAATAGCTAAAGTATTTTAGGCTTACTTTTGAAAACACAGACTTAAAAGACAAGCAAAAGCCAAATACCATTGAATGTCAAATGGATACCTGTTCTAATTACACTATGCATGCTGTCCAGGCTATACACTCAGGACTCTTGACCCTTCAGGACCCAAAATATTTTTCTTTAAAAAGAAAATTATAAATTAGTTGGGTCAAGGGAAGAATGGGCTAGCAAACCAAAGAGCCTTCAAATTTGATGTATTCACTTTCAACAACATAAAAGTAATAAGGATTAAACAAATGAGAGCTGTGGCTCCTAATTTTCTTCTAAAAAATATAGTAAATTTGTCAGGATGGCTCTGAAGAAAAATAACAGCTATGTTTAGGAGAATAGACAACATCATTTCTTGTTATTGCACCAGCAGAAAAAAATTGTTAATTCAAGATTTGACAGGACCATGAAGCAGTCAGCACTTTGAGATGGCTATGCCTCTGTTGTTTTTTTTTTTTTCTCTATATCATGTAGATCTGCTTATTATTGCGAGAAACACTTTTTGTTCTAAAGCTTTTATGAGTTAGAGTAATTACCGGTTTCGGCTGGGCTAGAGTTAATTTTATTCTTAGTACCTTATACGGTGCTGTGTTTTGGATTTATGGGGAAGACAGTGTCGATAACACACTGATGGTTTAGTTATTACTGAACACTGCATACACAGTTGTCACGGCTTAAGCCCTTTTCTATTTCTCACTCTGGCCTGCCAGTGAATAGGCTGGGTGTGCACAAGAAGTTTGGAGGGTACACAGCTGGGATAGCCTACCTAACTGACTGAAGGGGCACTTCATACCATATGATGTAGCGCTCAGCATGTAAATCTGGGGAGCTAAGTTTGCTGTGTCTGGCTGAGCATTGGTCAGCTGGTGATGAGCAACTGTTTTGGTTTTTTTTCATCATCTGTTTTTCTCGGGTTTGATGTTGGGTGTTTCTTTGTTTTGTTTTTTTTTGGTTGGTTGGTTGTTTTTTTAGGGTTATGGTGGTGGTGAGGAGGTAGGGTTACTGTCTTTATCTCACCACATGAGTTTTTTTGCTTTTACCCTTCTGACTCTCTCATCTATCTCACCAATAGAGAGTAAGTGAGCAGTTGTGTGGTGCTTAACTACCTAGCAGGGTTAAACCACAAGAAGTACTTGCTGTGGAATGGACTCGGTCAGAGAGCAATATGATCAGTCCAAAAGCCATTTACTGCAAAGCATTAACTTTTTATATACTATTGCTTACATACACTTACAGTGATTTGGCATATTATGATTGGATACATGTCTTAAAGACCCTTAGCGACTAACATATAATTGGTCAAGCACAGGTGTGAGAGCTCGACCTCAAAATCTTGCCAACAGTCCACAGTTCTCATAGCTCGGTGAATTCCAGCTTCTTATTATCTTGCTTAATTAAGCTTCCTCAGGCCTCTCACGGCCTTGCTGTGTCTTTCAAGTTATTGCTTACATTAATCACCCTGATATCTTTTGGAGTGATGGTACTGCCTGGCACAAGTGATCCAGGAGGTTTCTCAATTGTGTGGAAGACAGCTTCCTTCTGCAAGTAAAAGAGGAGCCAACAAGGAGAGGTGCTCTGCTTGACCTCATGCTCACCAACAGGGAAGAGCTTGTTGGAAATGTGATGCTCCAGTGAAGTCTTGGATGCAATGATCACGAGATGGTCGAATTCGAGATCCTCAGGACAGAGATGAGAGCATGCAGCAAGCTCACTGCCCTGGACTTCAGGAGAACAGACTTTGGCCTCTTCAGGAACCTGCTTAGTAAGCTTCCATGGGATATAGCCCTAGAAGGCAGAGGGGCCCAAGACTGTTGGTTGATATTCAAGGATCACCTGCTACAAGCTCAGGAGTGTTGCATCCCAGCTAGAAGGAAGTGCAGCAGGAGGGCCAGGAAACCCCCTTGAATGGATAAGGAACTGCTGAAAAATATTCAAAGGAAAAAGATACTTATAAAAGGTGGAAGCAAGGACAGCCCCCTGGGATGAATACAGGGATGTTGTCCAGGAAGCTAGGGACCAGGTTAGGAAAGCTAAGGCCCAGTCAGAATTAAACCTATCTAGATATGTTAAGGATAACAGGAAGGGATTCTATAGGTATGCAGCAAATAAAAAACAGACTAGGGACAACGTAGGCCCCCTCTGGAAGCTTTCGGGAGAACTGGCTACTCAGGATTTGGAGAAGGCTGAGGTTCTGAATTACTTCTTTGCTTCGGTCTTCACTGGCAAAGGCTCTGACCACACCACCCAGGTCTTGGAAGGCAGATGCAGGGACTGTGAGAATGAAGACCTTGGGCACACTGTACGAGGTGATCTGGTTCGAGACCATCCTAAAAACCTGAATGTACACAAGTCCATGGGACCTGATGAAATCCATCTGCGGGTCCTGAAGGAGATGGGAAATGAAATTGCTAAGCCACTGTCCCTTATATTTGAAAAATCATAGCAGTCAGGTGAAGTTTGCAACGACTGGAAAATAGGAAATATAACCCCCATTTTCAAGAAGGGGAAAATGGATGACCTGGGGAACATCTCACCCTCACAGACCAGTCACTCTCACCTCTGTGCCTGGCAAAATTTTGGATTGGATTCTTCTGAAAGGCATGTTAAGGCACGTGAAAAACAACAAGGTGGTTGGTGACAGCCAGCATGGCTTCACTAAGGGGAAATCCTGCCTGACCAATTTGGTGGCCTTCTATGATGGGGCTACAGAACCAATGGACAGGGGTAGAGCAGCTGATATTATCTGTCTGGACTTGTGCAAAGTGTTAGACACTGTCCCACATGACATCCTTGTCTCTAAATTGGAGTGTCATCAATTTGATAGGTGGACCACTTGGTGGATAAAGAACTGGCTGGATGGCTGCACACAAAGAGTTGTGGTCAATGACTCAGTGTCCAACTGGAGACCCGGAACAAGTTGTGTCCCTCAGGGATTGGTGTTGGGACCAGTCTTGTTTAACACCTTTGTCAGTGACATGGACAGTGGGATTGAGTGCGCCCTCAGCAAGTTTGCCGATGACACCAAGCTGTGTGGTTCAGTTGATATGCTGGAGGGAAGGAATGCCATCTAGAGGGACCTTGACACACTTGTGAGGTGGGCTGATGCCAACCTCATGAAGTTTAACCATGACAAGTGCAAGGTCCTACATCTGGGTTGATGATCTTAAGGTCCTTTCCAACCCTAACTATTCTATGATTCTATGATTCAGAGTTCATGTACCAAATATCCATTCTCCCGTGAGAACACTGTCTCCAAAAGTACTCTTTGCAAATTTTTAAATACTGAAGAAACACTAAAATTTTTGTTTCATGTATCTTCAAATAGCTGAATACAGTATTTTAGTAAATAATTGGTTTTTAAGTGCTATTTGCTGATGATATAGTGTTATAGTTCCTTCCAGTATCATGGCAGATCATATGTGCGTAAAACAAATACTGAAGGATTGACTTCAGAGCTACCAGAGATCAAATGTGTAATATTTGTTTTATGTTCTTATAAAGCAGCATTTTATATCTTTAATTGTTGTTAAGAGTCAGGCTTGCAATCGCACAGAACCATGTCTGTTCTTTTTACATTAGTGCTTTTTCTCACTTCATATGACTTCCCAAACTAACACTTTCACAGTATCAAATGATAATTTATTTTAAATGTTTCTTCACTAATGTTTATTTAAATAATGTAATTTCATTCCAAACCTGATTGATTTTTTTTTTTTACTTTTCAATGCCATCAGCCAGAGAAATTATGATCGTAAGCATTTCCAGGAACTTCTTTGTCTTCTACTGTCTAATTATTCATGTTTGTAAAATCTCAATCGCTTACAAGTCCTCCTGACTAAATAATTTTTCTTCCTCTGTAGATGTGCCTAACTGGAACACCAAGCCTACACATCTGTGCTGTGGACTCTATTAATTTATTTCTGAGGATATTCAGATGTTCAGCTGTTCACAGGTTACTTTCCGTACCATCCTTATTCCACCTCAGTGAGAGACTGAACTGAAATCAGACTCCACCATCTGTTGTCTCAAAGATTGCTAGGAAAGCTGAGGCCCACTATCTCCAAGATGGGTGTGAGGGCCTGAGATGGGACTTCATCATCTATTGTCTGAGAGATGAGTGGAAGGAGCTGAGATAAGACCCTACCGTTCACTCTCAAGAACTGGTGCGAGGATTTGTTGCCTGTTATCTCAAGGACTGTTGACAGGACATGTGCAGTTGAAGACCTGGCTGCAAGACCAGCAAAACTGGATGTACTTGATCCACCGGGAACATGCAGTACATGACATTAAGAGCAGAAGTACTCCGCCCAACCCATAATAAAAGGGGAAGAAGGTAATTACCTTTGTGGTCACTCATGTCTGATGATGACTATGGACCCTGAGGGACACCCACCACCAAAGAAGATGACTACAGACTGTTGGGAATCCCTGGATCCGTGGTGGCGACTATCTCTCTTTGCACTCTGAACTCTTGCTTAATTTCTACCCTTTTCCTATCTTATTGCTATATTTTTATAATAATTATATTTTTTATATAATAAATAAACTGATTGATACTGTACTTGACCTTATTTGCATTTTAATTTCACTCTGGGATCACAAACAAAATATTTCTGACACTGGGTTTTATTCAGTCAGACTTTGACAAACTCTTGTTTTCTCTGTTTATACTGCTGCCTCTGAACTGTACATCCTTATTCTACCATGGCTGGTTCTGCAACTTGTGTCCTACACAAAATACTTCTGCAGGAAATGGATATTATCTCAAAATCTACAAGCTGATTAGCCAGTCTTCTTTCCACATGATTTTATGGATACCATGGCTAAAAATTAGACAATTTCACTGAAAGTCATGCATGATACTAAGTATTGTGATTAAGGAATACATCTTAGTGTCTATCGGTAGGCATCACAGGTCACCAACTCCTCATAAAGATCACAGCATAATTTAGGTTGAAGACACCTCTGGTTGTTGTATAGTAGAACCCCTTACATAAAGAACACTAATCCAAACTTAGATGTGGTTGGTCAAGGCCCTTGCCCAGATGAACTCTGAAAATCTGTAAGGATAATGGTTCCACACACTCCCTGGGACTCTCTTCCAGGGCTTCTCATTGCAAAAATTTCTTTCCTCTTGTCCTGTTGGAATTTTCCCCATTGTAACTTCTGGCATTTTGACCTCTTTTCCTTTTGCTCTGTGGACCTGAGAGTCTGGCTCCACCTCTACAGCCCTCTTTTTGCTAATGAAAAGCTATAATGGGATAGTCATAGCCTTCGGTTTTTCAGGCTAAACAGACATTGTTCCCACATAAGTTCCTTGTATGTTACGTGCTACAGCCCGCTGATCATATTGAGGTATAGTGGCACTCTGCAGAGCCCACTCCAGTTTTTCTATATTCTTTTCCTGCTGTACATGCAAAGCTAGAAACAATAAGTGTAACTTCACAAGTGGTAAATAAAGTGAAGAAATTACAGTCATTGTCCATGTGACTATTTACTTGTTATTACAGACCAGTATGTGATTGAAATTCACTGCCACAAGGAAATATCGTGTATTCATGTTCTATTCATCCATCAAAATTCTCCAATTCTCATTCTCGTAGCTGCTATCTATGATCTGGATCCTCAGACCTCACTGAGCTGTTCTGTCTGAGTACAAGTCTATGTATTCATGTGTGTTGAAGTTCATGCGATCTATGTGGTCCTGTTCCTTCAGGTGGTTGAGTTCCTGACAAACAAACCTCTGAATCCATCTATGAATACTGCTTCAGAGCAGAATCTGAGATAATGAAATAATTAGCATGAGAATTGTCAAAACCATGCAACAGAGAAAAAGTTGCATAAACATGATGTCAAGTTACAAATAATGAGTGTTTTTAATAGGCCACCCTTAAACACAATAAAGGGCTGTACTGTTAAACTGTCATTACCTAAGGGCCACACCTAATTTCATATTCATTTAGATTTGTATCTGAAAGATAAGCTTTAATTGCCTCTAAGTTGCTCCAGGCTTGATAATTGCTTTTATTCTAAAAGGGAAGAAGAGGAAGACTGTCACAATATATCTTTATATTTAAGCAACTCCCAACAGAAGGCCTCACTAGTGTTACAAAATAGAATATAAAATATTAAAACACTTCTGTGTATTAAACATAACATAGCGTACCTGTTCAGAATCTGGGTTGGACTCAAAAAGTAGAAAGAAGAAAGTGCTTTGGTGTTTAATGAAATCTGCTGCATTCATCCATATATTCTTTCCCATATAATTACCAAGCATGAACCATTTACTTGGTATGTGCTCATGCATCCTTTGAATAATAGTAAACCACAACCATTTCTGCGTTAGTTGTACTGAACCACAGCCAGTGAACATCCATTTGGTTTGCTACTTCCAGTCATTGGGAAAGAGGATTAGAATAGAGGAAAAGAAACTAAGTGACTGACTGTATGAAGGATCACAAACAAGATGGGCAATCCTCCGAAGTTAATTTGTAGAAAAGATGTTCCTACAGGGCTTCTTAACAACACTTAATATTGCTTTGCAGTTAGCAGTATCCAGAGATAACCATTAAGGTCAGTATAGACTTGTCAAATAATTTTAGAGTAAGAGTAAATACTGAAATTACATGTATGAAATCTGAACATTACTTTGGGACCTAAGAGGGGCTAACAAATTGTATATGGAGCAAGAAAGTTCAAATTACAGACTTTGAAGTAACCGGTTTTTAATCTTGTTATTAAAATACTGTTTTCTAATTACAGGATATGAAGCCCAATTCCACATACCAGAGAATTGCCAATAAATCCTTCAGAAACAATGCAGAAAGTTCATTCTTCAAGTGGCTTTTTATGATGATTTTAATAGCTGTATTACAAATGAGACACATGTTTATACTATGCTATTAAATAGATATTATTTTCAAGAAAACATGAGAAGGGATTGTAGGTTTTCTAATAACTATAAAGTCATGATAACAGAAAGCAAAGAAAAAAGATAAAGGCACAAGGTAACATATAAAGATATTCTGCAATATGAATCACATCTGAAAACTTAAAAGAATTACACACTTTACAACATAGAATACAAAGCTTTTCAAAGACAAGTATTTTTCAGGATACTAAGAACAGTGAAAAACTCTTTGCTTTTGAGTTATGAGACTCTAGCAATCATTTTCAATGGAAAAATAGGACAAAAGAAAGAAATAATGGGTTACCACCCAAGCAAAGTATTATACACATTAGATCTGTAAATGCCACTCATGTTCACACTGTTAATATATAAATTAAATAAAAAATCCATTTATCTCTAGTGTTCTAAGCTTGAATAAGATTTGTCACTTTGCTAACAAAGCATGTGAAATAGAATACCCCATGAAAAAGTTCTAAGATACACAACTACAAAGCTAACGACCACTATCTGCAGTGAGCAAGGACAGAACTGTATGAAGATAGTTTTGCTTCTTAGAAAAGACAAGGACACTGAAAACTGCAGTTCCCTTTTCTTTTGTTCATTCTTGCTTGCTTCTCATTTATGTTATAAGAGCTGCAATTCTTTTCAACATGTTACTTTTTCTAACTGGAGAAAGCACAAAGCAGTTAAGAACACTACTTTTTTCCCTTCAAGTAACACCAAAACATTAACACTGGTGTAATCTTGGCCAAGTTGAAGTCTATAGAAAAATCCCTATTGAGTTCAAGGACACCAGCAGTAGATCTGTGTTTTTGTAAGACCGTGCTATTTGACATCTAAAGGTTTATAAAATGCCATGGATAAAAGACTGGATTAAGCTTCCTGGGGTGTGGCAGGCTCATCCATCAGTGTTCTGCCAGCTCTGATTTGGAAAATGAACCAGCCCTTCACAGAGTCTCTTCTCCTAAGATAGCACTGGAAAGAGCTCCCTTACATTCCTGTAATTTTAGCAGCTCTCTAACATGCATCTCAGTTCTGCCTGCAGGTGGATATAAGAGGATAGAGCTTTCCTCCTTTCTAAGACTGAGCAGGGATCAATCACAAATGAATCTTTAGTGAACAAAGAACCCATTACAGCAATCATCTCAGGCAGTAGACCACTTTTGCAAACCATGCCACAAAGATGTTTACTAAACACAGAGCACCCAGTACAACCCACATTTCAGCTGAAGAACTGCCACTGAGAATAGAAATTAACTTGATCTAAAGTCCTTGAAAAGATCATTTCAGAGAGCCATTTATGCAATGAGAAATGGCATAGATAGATACAGTTGTGAGAGAGGAAGGAAGAGGGCAGTAGTTTAAACCTTTCCATATGAACAAAATTCACTGATTATGTCCTGGAGATTTCTGCCTATTTTAAAATTTAAATTAACCACACAACTCAGCCCTTGCTTCTCATATTGGCACTTGGTTGCCTTAAAAATGTTCCATAGCTAAGGTGATTAGAAAAATAAAAGCTTTTTTCCTCACCCATCTCACTGAAATTCTTTTTTTGTTGAAGCAGAGAGATAATACAGCCTTCCATCTAATTTTTACAATAGTTTTGGAGGTTTGGCTTGTCAGCAAAATCTGAAAAAAGTAAATTTCTCAGAAAAATATTTATCTTCTGATAAAAAGTAAAAGAGGTGGACAGGGTGGGAAAAAAAAAAGACATGAATTGCAGAATGACAACTCAGAGAAAAGATTTCATTTAAATGAGCAACCTACCTTGAAGCTAAAATTTATCTATGCTATGTAGAAGTATGATGGCTGTTCAGGTTGAATTTCTGAGACAATTCTGCCCACTCTAGATTTTTTCTTATTTTTTCTTTTCAAGGGAGAGTGGCAGGGAGGAAAGAGAAATACAGCATCACAACAGTGCTGTTTTAAAAACACACTGCAACTCTGAAACACTCCAGAATACCTACCAGACAAGGAAATATAGTTAGATGGATTTCATGGAATGGGCAGTAGAGGTAGGCAGCCTCTAAAAATTAATTTTATTTCTCTAGGTAGAATAAATATATGATATGGTAATAATAAGTGTTAATTGCAGACTTCACTTATCTGGGGAAAATATAAAAATGTTGAGGGCATGATGTCAAGGTACTGTTGAAAATGTTTATATAAACAATGACCTTTTTACTCCATCTGCCAAAACAAAGGCATAAAAAAAATAAAAATGGCCAAATGGCTCACTCCATTTCTCCTCAGTTATGAATAAACTACAATCAGATGTCCTATCCTTTCTTCTTCCAACAGTTTTTCAGGTACTTTTGTTGTCTCTTGACTTTAATGCAAACAAGTCCGGTGATCCTTTTTTCTGTGATTTGTTCCCAGATTTATGTTGCACTGCATCTTCTGTCACCTGCATCTCATATAGCTTGAAAGCTCTCTTGTTCTGTTAATGTCCAATATCTTGACTTGTAGTTATTCAGATTTTTTATTTCTCCAGAACACTTAAGGAGATTTATTGGATTGGGTAAACTGAAGTCTGCTATCAGGTGGGTACTTTTGCTTAACTTAATGGCCAAGCTGCAGAAAGACATTACCGTAATTCTGCCAACAACATCTGCTGGTTCATTTTAGTATTTTTAAAGCAGTAAGTTATCAAGGTATGTGAACATTCAAACTTATTTATACTTTTAAGTCATTTATCTAGAACGAAATAAACACATATACTTTTATACTTTAATATTAACAATGAAAAAAATTCAAAGTAAAATAGGTCAAAAAAAGCTCCAGCTGAAAAGACTGTATTTAGATAAGAAAGCCTTTCCTCTGCTGACAGGATGCATATGTCTTAACTACAGCTGCAGCTAGCTCAGAAATGCATTTGCAAGTGTATAGCATGTGGTATGTAGGGCTGATGATAGACAGATTAGCATTCTGTAGTAGGAAGATTGAAGGTGAGAGATTTTCTTTCACAGAAATGACAGGAGAAGGATTAATGTATAGTAGGGAACTAGTGTCTCCTAATGAACATAAAGCTTCACAAGAAATTACTTAAGCCTCAAGTCGTGTGACTTATTGAAATCTCAGTTTATTATCAGTTCAGAAAAAGAGAAGGAACCGAAAATGGTTTGGGGTTTAATTTTCAAATTGAGAAAATAAAATATTTTACATTCATGAAAGAAAAATAACATTCTGTTTGACTTCAACTTTTGTTTAGATTTGGGTTGATTTTCTTTTCAAAAGTGAAAGACATTAGAAAAACTATGTGAATAGGAAAAAGTCACCAGAACAAATTTTTTAGGTCTTTCAATCAAAAGATAAATAAAAGATGAAGGGCACAAGATCTGTTAAATGTTAAATTGCAGAAGATTTCTGTGATAGTCAACAGTTCTGTGTTACGGATTGGGATTTTACGGCAAACTAAGATGAACCTTAGAATTTCATTCAGGTGTACCCAGAACACTTGTTAGACAGAGAAAACACACTGCAGGGCAAATTCTGTGGTAGTTTTTCTATTAAAACTCTACTATGGTCAGTGGAAAGCTAACTGAGTTTGAGAGGACTTTGGCCTGCAATCCTGAAAACAGGTGTATAAGAAATGTACTGAGAAACTACCTGAGCTCACACCTACCAGATGTGCCAAAAGATATGGTGGGAGATAGCAGATGCTCTCTCAGAAATTCAGAAACTGGAAGGGAGTATGGCCTGGAGTCAGTCACTGCCTGGTCATCATCTACTACTAGAAAGGCAGAAGTATATGGCACAATAAAGCGACTTAAAAGTACACTTGGAAGAATGTCAAACAAATATTTTTTTTATAAACATGTGAGACAGTGTCCCCTAGTCCTGAGAGAGGGTCCTTTTAATTTAATTCAATTCAATTTAGTTCAAACAGTATAGGGGCACTGAAATGATCTCGTGTTGTTCCAGGAACATGACTTTATGTTCTGTTTTGCATTCCATTGAACATTTACACGACAGAAGAATTAGTTGGTTCAATGGAGGCCATTTCAAATCATGCAATGGAAAACTAACCCATGGAATGAAACAGGTTTGATTGGCTGTTGTTGCTAAGCCAGTTCACTCAACAGTTTCATAAATCCCAAATTAACTGCCAAAGATGGAGTAGGGATGCGCATATGGAGTAATGGTTGAGATCTCTTTTTCACCAAAAGTTCACAGATAAATCAAATTCAAAATATTGACAAACAACGGAGAAAGATTACTCTGTGGTAAAAAAAGTACAAGAGTTTGTATTTTTACTTTCTAAGTGTGTGCAACATGGTTGTAAACTCTCTAGAGGTCACTTACATTATTTCAAGCAAATGTATTGCTATAGCCGCAGGTGCTGCCTAAGTCTCTTCCTGGGATTAGAGAAAGAAGTTGGGTTTTTTTTGTAAAATTTATTACTGCATTTACCCAATCTCTTTATGTCCAGAGTTTCTCAAAGAACTAAGTCTGCTTTGTCTAGACTGATAGCAGCCTTCCAGTATCTGAAGGGGGCTATAGGGATGCTGGGGATGGACTATTCATTAGGGACTGTAGTGATAGGACAAGGGGTAACGGGTTCAGACTTAAACAGCAGAGGTTTAGATTGGATATAAGGAAGAAATTCTTTACTGTTAGGGTAGTCAGGTGCTGGAATGGGTTGCCCAGGGAAGTTGTGAATGCTCCATCCCTGGCAGTGTTCAAGGCCACACTGGACAGAGCCTTGGGTGACATGGTTTAGTGTGAGGTGTCCCTGCCCATATACAATAGCAATAAAATCCATTTACATTTGAAGAAGGAGTAATAAAGACCACTGTGAACAATACCTACCTTTCCTGCTGTGAGTGAATATGTGTTTGTTTACACAACTAACCAACTAGATAGCAAAACTGATTTTCTGATAGCCAGTTCTGGAATTCTCATAAACTAGATAAATACATAGTGTGTTTATGACTTCAGCATTCCACTTTGGATCTTTTCTGATCTGGGGGAGAATCCAGTTATTTAGATGATTTCATGGTGCTTTCCAGTAACAGAAATGACAATTGTCTTACATAGCTTAAAAAAAATATAGAAGACAGTTGAAGCAAAGAAACCTCCCAGTTTTTCATTTTTATGTAGCCCTCACTCAAAGTAAGTGCAATTCATTGTTATTTCAGACTTCTTTTAATTACGCTTACTGTTGTTCATGGAATAAGAAACAGTACAAAATCACTTGAGGTCAGGCAGTTTGGTTATTACTTTGAAACTATGTCACATTAACTGGATAGGATATGGGAAAATATGGAAGATAATGACTGAATTTGTTTAAATTTGACACAGTTGAGATAAATTCAGTTAGAAAATTATTCTGCAGTTCTTACTGAAGTGGAAAGGAAAACATCAACAACCACAATCAGTTTACTTCTGAATATTCCCCCTATGTATCACTATTAAAAATGACAGTTCACTCTATTTGTCATATAAATTGTTTAAACTGTGTGCTTGTCAGCATTGTGTGTGAGTCTTGCTGCACAGTTTCCTTTGTTATGAAATTATATATTTACTCAATGAAAATTATGACACTTGAAAATCACTTATTTTAATATGATGGCTTGGCTTGAATTCTCATTTCAAGCCAAACAAGAAATATGACAATTTTTCAGATCTTTTAAATAAAATTTTCTATTCTCACTTTGGTTTTATTTTTGATAGATTGTAAAAGGCATGTATATTTGATCCAGTTATCTAGTTTTTGTCTTCTTCACTGAAGCTTTCTTTTTTATTCTACTCAATTTTTGCGTAACATGTCAGTTTTCACCACCATTGCCATTGGAAGTAAGAAAAAAAAGAAGCTTTACATTGTGAATTCTGCTTTGTGAGTTTGGTTTTCTCATATAAATAAAGCATTGAACATGTATTTAATGTACCACATTAAATAGCCTTGAACTCAGAACTGTAATTATTCACAAATGCTTCTAGTAGGTGACTGCCTTAGAATTAATTTCTGTGTTGCCAGCTATGTGAAATTCTCAAACCTAATGTCTTTAGTTATTGATCATGTTCATGGGGGAGCAGAGCAGAACACTTTCAGTTTTCCCACTGAGATGAGTAGTGCCTATTAGCATTTCAGAAAACTCTTCCAGGAGCTCTTTCTGGATACAATCCACTAAAATTTACAAGTCAAAAATCAACAAAGTGATGTCACAGTTTGCAAGCATTGTCCTTTAGAAAAAGGATATGGTCCAATTAGGGTAATTTCCAGCTGGGACAAATTTCACTGAGGTGTATGTACTTCTTCCACGG
>NW_022994352.1:0-61183 GCF_012275295.1 Melopsittacus undulatus | reverse complement strand
ATGCTATATCATATTTCAGTTAGTTTTAGTGTGTGCTTGGGTCTGGCTGTCAGTGGCTGGCCAGCCATCTCACACTTCTGCCAGCTATTACCGGCTTATGTGTTTTTATTCATACTCCACAGCTGGTCATAAAGCTGACCTTTACAAATGTATGGTCTATGATATTTATTTTATGAGAACATAGATACTTGAGCCAAACCAGACTACACCTAATAAGCCCCATTCTAATTTCCTTTACAATATAATCTGTAAGCTGATTGATGGCAAGTGTTGCTTTAGCATTACAAATCAACTGAATGCTGATATGATAATGTGACAAATATGAATATGAACAATAAACTTACATCCTTACACTAGATTTTAAATGATGAAGGATATGCAAGAAAAAAGAGGTATGTATAGACGACATAACCTGCTCTTTGGATCAGAGCCAGAAGAATCTTTCACATTTACCACAGAGCTGATGCTTGGATTCAGCAACATGTCTCCAGTGATTACCCGTAAAGCCTTAAATCACTGTAAAATACATTGAGACCTAATTCAGTAAAATCTCACTGTACCATTTCAGGCGTATTCTCCAAATGGAACATTATTTCTTTAGGGAGTTTTAGGGACAACACTTCCTCAGGAGGAAACAATATTCTGCACCTCTAAAGCTGAGATGTATAAAAAAAGAGCACAAGGAAGGTTAGCAACTTCAGCATTCTACTGTCTCGTTCAGTTTGTGCTCATGGGTATGCATGTCATACAAACACAGGCAGCATGACACATTTTTCCATTCTGCCCACTGTCAGTGCTCGTTGGAGCTGGCAGCAGACCACAGATCTTTACGAGTTTCAGACCTTTGCTGTTCAGAAACTGGCAGGTAGTGCTGAGCAGATGGTAGGAGATGTATGCCCATAAATAAACAGACCTGCGTCTGGGTTTGGTTTCTGAGTCATCCAGCCTAAGAGCTGAAATGCTAAACACAAAGCTTCACAGTCCTCATTTTGGGTGGGTTGTTTTTTTTTTTTTTCCCTGTTGGGAAAATTTTAAAATAAAGTTGTGGGTTCTACAGTTTTTGTAAGAGGATAAAAATGCATGTTTGGCTACGGATTGAACAGTACACTGGAGACACCCTCCCTATTGGTCACAAGAGCTCAAAAGGTAACTGCTATCTGGGAAACAGCGTTAAGTCCCAGAAGTCAAAATTATGCCTTAGGAAAATCTTTTATGACTCAGACTGGTGGAGAGAAAAAGAATAGATACTTCGGAATTAACTCATTAATTACATGTTTGGGTAAGCAAAGAGAGAAATAAAAAGTACAAATGAAAACACAGTTGACATGCTTTTGTTTGATATTTGCTAAGTATCTAGAAAAATTAATGGGTGAGAAGATGGAGTGAGTTCAACAAAAATAATTGCCAGAAGATTTAAGAGCAACTTGTCTCTAAACTTCCTGAACTAACATATATTCTCGTCTTAGGTTATTTTAGTGGAAATCTGAGAGGAGATTTGTGTCATGATAAGGTTGCATTAATCCAGAGAAACACTTGTTCACATGCTATTATTTCTGTTCTACTGGAAAGTTAAAGAAGTTTTAGTTAAAACTTTGCATCAATTGTTTCCCATTTTAAAATGATAGGGAAAGAAGCAATGTGACAGATGAGTAGATATTTCTGTACTGTATAGCTTATTACAGTAAAGCTTGGAGAGGAAAAATGTACCACTGAAATATAAAAAAAAAAAACCTGCAAACAATTTAAATGTTAAGCCTCATCATAGTCACTACCAAACCAACAGGGCTCAATCAGGTGACCTCAGTAAGTTACACTACATAAACTGGTGACAAATTTGGCATATATACTATGAAGGAAAACTCTTGTTCCCATCACAATTTCTAGAGCACTCTCTGCAATGTGAAGGAGGGACTGCAAAGGAAACTTATACCCTGCCCCAAGGCCCAGAACTGAGCAGAGAGCCCACCCCTCTAATGCTCCCTTTGCAGGGGGAGTGAACCTGGCCTGGGCGTGATGGGACTGGCTGTGCTGTGAGTGAGTGCAGGTCAACAGCTGGGTCAGGGCGGGAGCTGAAATCTGGTCTGTAAGCAAACACAACATGGGCAGATGACCCATAACTCACAAGATGGACAAAACTAATAGCACTTCTCAAGTTATGAAGCAGATGGGAAAGAAGAAAACGTGAAATACTCAAGCTCAGGTATTAACCAAGCAAAAATTAAGAGCATGTGCAATTGCTGGAAGGAACATCTGGAGGTCATTTAGACCAACTCCTCCTCAAAGTAGGAACAACATTATTAGGTTTGAAAATATCCCTGGATGGACATTCCACAGCCTCCTTGGGCTCCAGTGCCTAATCACTCTTATAGCAACATTTCTTTTTCCACGCACCTAGTCAGACTTTCCCTTGCTGCTGCTTGTCTGCTGCTGATACCTGTTTTGCTGTGCACTTTCAAGAAGTGCTTGGCTCTGTCTTCTTTCTAATTAGCCATTAGTTGAAGGAAGCAATTAGATTCCCCTCTTGCCTTCTGTTTCTGCTGGCTAAACAAAGCTCTGCCTCTCCTCAGTACTTCCTTACCCCCTCTGAGGTCCTCCACTGGACTTACCAAAGTCCACTGCTAACAGAGGTCCCAACCCAATGCAGCACTCCAGCTGCAGTGCACAAGCACCAAGGATAGGTGAGTATTCACTTCCCATGACCTATTAGCTGTTCTCTTGTTAATGCAGCTCAGCAGGCATGGTCCTCACCTCCACAAGGATTCACTGCTGGCCCAAGATAATGACTGCTTAAACATAACTCAAAAGTCAATATTTCCATGCAGTTGTGCATATCTCATTTCTGATATGTTCTCATAGAGGGTAGTGAACTCTGGGAAATTGTTCTCCTGTAAAGGGGATTATGGAAAAATAGCCAGGGGAGAATGCTCTGCAATGGAAGTGATGAAATCTGTCAATAATGCTAAAAAATGTACATTAAAAAAAAATCACAGTGAAAATAGTTTAACTCAGCTTTACATACGCATTTTATACCTACTTTTTCTTAATGAAACAAAACGTAATTTATTTAGTTATTTTGGTCATTAAAAGCTTTGCTGATTTGCAGCTAAATGTAATCCACAATCTAAATTTCCTATATCTTTTTGGCAAACAGCCATTTAGAAGTTACAAAATTATGGAATAATGATAGCAATTATACAGATGTTTAATATTCCCCTTTTTTTCACTTTTTAAGTTTACCTATTTTCAGATAGCCATTGAACACAGAAAAATTTAAATTTCAAACCTTTTAATTTAAAAATGTATTTACTATGCCAGTGGGTTTTTTTTTCTCCTTTATTTTATTTTTAATTTATTTAGAAGTTGCTTATTAAATAGAAAATAAGTTGAAGCAATTATGAATACCACATCCTTGGAGCTTTTAAAATTCATAGGTCTCAGGATTACATCTCATTTTAATACAGGATAAACAAATTTTCTTCTTTTTCAACTTCCATTTGTGTTCTCCATTTCAAATATATTAGACATTGACCAAAGTAAATTAAATTGCAGATCAAGCTCTAAATGTACTAGACAGTACATTGGTGTATATATTCCCCCAATGCTTAATCTTAGTTCCATACATTTAGCAGCTGCTTCCCACAGACCAGTAACTTCACTATTTAAAATCTGTCAGCAATCACTCATTCTGTGAAGGTAGTTTAATTTAAGTGATGTTAACTGCAACTGGTTAGAGTAAATGTAGGAAGTATTATAAACCATCATAATTAAAATGAAGATTTTTTTCTATATATTCATCTATGTAATTGAAATTAAAGAAATTAATCTCATAAGATAAAATTAAGACCCACATGATAGTACTTCCTCTTTCTCTTTTCCAAGAAGTGCGAAATGACTAGGAGAAATGTGCTGGAGGAACATCATAGTAAACTATGATGCCTCATATTACACACTGGAAATTATCTGGGCTAAAGTAAAATTGTTTGGGTTATTAAATTATATAAAGAACTTTTTTACATGGAAAAAATCCTGTGGAGACTTATTTCACACTGCAATGCCTCACTGAAATTCATGTTATTACAGTGTTGCTCTTTAAATTCACACCCTTCCTAGTCATACAATCATAGAATCACAGAATGGTTTGGATTGGAAGGGACCTTCAAGATCATCTAGTTCCAACCCACTGCCAGTGGCAGTGACACCTCCCACTAGACCAAGTTTCTCGAAGTTCCATTCAAACTGACTTATTCTACTTTGACTTCCCTGTGAGTACCTCATGTAGTCCATCCCTGAGAAAGAATCTGCCCTTGCTTCTCAAGGCTGGTACAGGAGGAAACAGGGCAGGAGAAGTGGCTCCATTCACCACAGGCTGAACAAATCCAGAGGATGCACCCCTCATGGTGTTCTGTCTGACAGGTTTCTGTAGAAACATTTAACTCCAGCATCCCTGCAGGAAAACTTCAGGATGTTAGGAGTATTAGGGGGCAACTTTGATCTCTTTGTTTTAAAAAAATAATTTATGAATACCAAGGGCTGGCTCTGAAAATCAGTCTGAAAGAGATCAGTTCAGCCCTGTCCTTCATTCAGCTGTGAGGGATGGCTGCTGGGCTCCAAGTGCATCTTCTGCTCTTAAAGGACCTCAGTGGGAGCTTGTAGGTGCATGAGCCACTACCAAACAGAATGGCTCTCATAAGCTCCTTGCTGGCTCAAGGCCTTCTCCTTCCTTTGATCAAACAGGATCCACCAATATGGGGTGGAAAGACAAGTCTACCACAGTAGGCTGGAACGGGCTGTGAGCAGTGTTTGCTGCTGCTTCAGGTGTGATATCTGGTCAGGACACTTAACCTCTTCTATTCACATGTTGAAAAGTAAAGTTGTCTAAAACTTGGGTTTTGGCATAAGAGGTAATAAATATAAGAAATAACTGCAAAGAAAATATTTTGGTATTTTAAAACTAAACATTTTAGCGTCTAACAGTCTAAATGACTCCATTGATCTCCTTTAGTTTTTTATAAATATATGCAGTTTTTCAAATTTAATCTCTGTTTACAATGGCAGTGTTTAAACTCCTGAAAACTTTGCCCTTGGGTGAGACTGTGATATTGTGTATATCCCTTCAAAAGTGGCTGCGTTTAAGGAGCATGTGTGAGGTGAGAGCTGTAGCAGAGGACCTGACCTAGGATATGCTAGCCAAAACATATTCCAGTCCAATCTGGGATTAACTGAGATTCACTGTAACACTACACTCAAATGAATGAGAAGGGGAAAGGTAGGGATAGAGCATTTTTCTAAGTGAGCAAGCTCTCCTCAGCACCCTCAGGTTTGCTGTGAAGAGCTCTAGCTGGCATGAGTGAAGCACCATGGGTGGCTGCAGATGGAAGCAGAACACAGTGAATGCTTTATGTCCCCGTTCAGAACAGTTTACCAATATTTCAGCGCCAGGTTTACAGCTGGCTGCAGTGGTCTGAGCAAACATCTGAGGGAAAGGCGCAAAAGCCTGCCTGGGAGAAATCATCCCACACTCCAGTGGGGAGGTGTGTGGGGATGGGCATGGAGGGGGAGGATGGCAGGGTAGGCACGAGCCACTGCCTGGGGCCCCTAGCATGTGCCTGGTTGTAGGTGGTGTCAGTGGGAAGGCATACAGCTCTATTACACACCTCCCCAGTAAATTCATCTTCATATGTTACCATAGGTATAGTATTAATTCAGAATGGATTGAAAAGAGCTGGAGACAGACTCACTTTTTCTTATTTTAGCTCCCTCCCTGTATATACACTACAGAGCTGCAGGTGTAAGTAAAGAAGTCAGTGGTGCAGTAACTTTAGGTTTTATAGGCAGGCAACTAGACCTTTGTATCAGAGTCAGGAGTTATACCGAAATCATTAAGTCTACAAGAGGACAAAACAAGGCTTCAGTATAGGTATCATTCTCTGAATCCTTACTGTGACCTTAAAAGGCAAGTGTATCTGAGCAAGGGGTCCTTCTATTAAAGGTGTTTCAACAAGTGCTGTCCACTTTATCCCAGCAAATGAAATAATGCGTAAACATAGGACTAGCCAGTTTGCTTCAGTAATTCTGAATTATCCCAGTGAGTACAAGCTTTCACTGCTCAAAAAGGTTATCTCCCTTATTTATAATTATCATTGAATTATCTTGCATATTGAGCTATACACTGAATCAAATTAAAATTAGTTATCTCATGTTATATTTGAGCACGGGAGTTTTACCATAAGCCCTGTACTGAAACAGCAAATTATGGACCAGCCCTCCAACATCTTAAATTGGACCATTGCTTAGAACAATTTGTGTATGGTTTTCTTTGCTCTGAAGGTATTGAGAAGAATAGTCTTTTAGCTATCCTCCAAATGCATATTCTTTGAATTCTTTTGACCCATAGAGAAAATATGTATTTCTCTGTGGCACCAAGAAGACTGCAGTTGCTTGTGTCTTACCTGCCCTGGTTGTTCACAGGCTGTCTGGTATTTTGCTTGCTGGCATAATTCTTTTACTCTCTCATATTTTGGTAGTTGATTAGACTGCTGAGTGTTTTTGTTGGGTTCCTCCTTCTTACGCAGAAATTTGCTTAAAAAAAATAAATGGAATATTTTAGATACATTCTTCTAAACTCTGGAGATAACGAATTTAACTGGAAAAGCAAAGCTACTTTACGGGTTTACATCTTCTCAGGGAAAAAACCCCAGCACATTTCTGTTACTGACCTTAAAGGTAGGTCATGTAGTGAAAAAAAACGACTCAAGTGATTTGCTGGAAATTACCCAAAGAGAAATAAGAGAAATAAGGGCTGCTGAAATATGTCTAAGTGACACAGTTCAGCACCATTCATATATAAATGGACGTTCTTTCATGAAGCAAAACATGTTGAATCAGTACTTGCCTGGCTGAAAAGTCCAGCTGAAGACACTGCAGGGCTCCCATGCTCATTCAGCTTTAGCCTGGCTATATCTTACACATTACAATGTGCCTTATATGCACCATTTTGTACTACATCACCCAAAATTTCCATATTCTGTAAAGCCATAAAGTGCCATGAGGAAATTGCTGTAAAATTTTTACCCAGAGAAAACTTTCACAGCAGTAGTTGGCAAGATGAGAGTAAAAAGTGTAAAGAAATATCAGTGAAATGAGGAGCAGTTATGGATCTCATTTACACATAAACCTTTTCTTAGCTAGAACAAAAATGAAGAATGCTTTGGATATGAGATAAAAAATACAAAAGTATTTGATACAAGGATTCTGCTGGTTTTGAAACAGAGATTTTGTAAGAAAATGAGTCAGATAATGAGACATAAATGGGCATAAGTACAATGTCAAAGAAAGAGGAGGTACAAGCTAAGAAAGTCACCAGAAAAGCATGCTTTCAAATTTCTTCAGAGACAGGGATTTAGGAGCATAGCAGCTTGCAAAGCCAGTGGTGGGAAAATAGGAAACAAGTCAGGCCTGTAAGTTTGCTTGCAAAATTTACTGCTCTGTTGACCATAAAAAGGAAGAGGAGGGAGCAGAAAGGAAAACATGTACAGGAGAATATTCCCAGCAGGCAAGCTGTCCCAAAACTCTCTCACCCCTAATAATTACCCTCTTTCCACCAGAAATGTGTCACGCCAAATTTTGGTCTTCTTGTTTGTTCGAAATCTGAAAGCAAAATAATAATATTTATTGCCACCGATGTATAGCACTGCCAGGGTTAACAATTTATTTTTAAAAAAACACCCGCCTCTCCACTTATATATACACCAGCAATTTTATAGATGTGCTATTTAAGAGACTCTTAAAATGCAAACGCTGTGGTCATTGCCATGACACAGCTCATTTTCACAGAATCTCTTTTTTCCACTCAGTTGATTTACTTAGGTGTTTGCTTCTGAACTGGTTAAAAAGATACAATGCTGGGACCCACCTGTTTCCTGGTCTCTCCAAGTCCAGAAGCTTTAGGACAGATTTACCATCCATATCTGGAGGTGTGTCAAGTCCTGCTATATCCAGAATTGTTGGAGCGAGATCAATATTCAGAACTATCTGAGGCACTCTGCAAATCAACAGAAAAGGTCACAGTTGTCATATGTTCAATATGTAAGTCTTCACATTCTCTTGGAAACAGAATGGTAATTAATGTATATCAGGGCTTTGAAGAGGTAAAGCTCTACAGAAGCGCTAAGTTTAGAAAATCCACTTTGAAGTGTACATCTCAGAACGACAGGCCAGCACTGCAGACTGTTATCACAAAGAAAAAGTTAAGCCAATAAAACATGGAGGAGCAGTAGCCACACTACTCTTATCTCACTGACAATGACGGCATGATGCCATCCATTCTGATAAATCAAAAAGTGAGCAATAAAGATGAGCGCCTAATGTTTAAAAGCAAAACCCAAAGCCTAATCTTACAGGACACATCATCATACAATTTCCTCTTCTGCACTGTAACTTAATAATATGCAAAATGAAAGACATTTCCCTTTATTAGACTCATTGGTCTGCAAAAATATGACATCCTTTATGAAAAGAAATTGCACAAAGCAATAATTACATGTTCTTAAAAACATTTTACATTAGGCTCAACAGCTGTGCTAGAGACATAAGAGAACGTACACTGATCCTGGCTCTACACTTGGACCACGAATAAAGAAAGGAACTCGAATATCAAAGTCATATGGCATTGACTTCCCCTTGACCAGTCCGAACTGCCCGATATGGTAACCATGGTCAGCAGTGTAAATAATGTAGGTATTCTCCAGTTCTCCCATCTCTGCAAGCATTTGGTACAACTGCAACAGAGCACAGGAAAAATTCTGAATTAAATGTAGCAAAACAAATTTTTTTGAAATCAGGTATAACCATCATTTTACTCCCTTAAATTTACTGAACCAAATATGGCCTTCATGAGGTTGTCAAAGTGGTCATTCTCGGGATGGACACTTTTACATCTTGTCTTTACTGTGCTGCCAAAAATATCAACTTACAAGTTTAATTTCACATTTGTCAGATGGGAAAATTAAACAGGTCTGGAAAATTAGAGTAGCAAAATATGGTAATACTGGTGAAGTTGCATTAGTGTGTCCAAAAGTCATTGTGTACTCAAACAGCTCAAACACACTCAAACAGCTTGGGAAAAAAGTCTGTTACAGCTTTAGGGCAAATGGTACTTAGATTTGATTTACTGTGTTAGTCTACAACTTTTTCATTCTTTACAGTTGTGGGCTTGGGAAAAGGCTGTAAATTTTTATTAAAGTTTAAAGAAGTCTCTCTGGGGGAAGATCTTTGGTCATGGTGCTTGATTTTGGAACAAAAAGTCATGCAAAGTACACCTAACAGTTTGTGTATCATGTTACTTATAATTAGCTGTACAGTGCATTGCCTAACTTCTGCAAACACTAGCAGACTGACACCCTGAGTTGCTGTGATTTGCCAATTCCCAGATTTCGGCTGAAGGACGAACTGTGAAGGGAGTGTGTGAAATGAATAGACGTGGTCATACGCGGACCTGTGTCTATCTACATGTACACCCAGGTAATGCATTTTCTGTAATACCAGGCTTTATATTAGGCCCAGTGACTTTTCCCTTAAAAAAAATCGTCAGTTTATCCACTCAGCAATTAAAAGAAACAGCAAAGAGCTTGGCATTATGCTGCAGAGAACCAGAATTAATTTCTACTGGGGATACATGGAGTAATTCTTTGTAGCTCAAGGTCTTTTCCCAGGCTGTGGGTGGTGAAGGTAAAGAAGGAAATAGTTTAATTTTGTTACCAACTAATAAGTTTGTATTCACAGCAGTTTTCTTGCACTCACTCTTTCCATAGAGTCGTCAACAGACATCAGGGTCTGAAGCCTTTTGCGCTGCAAGACATTTGTAAACTCCATGTGGATAGGCAGCATGGGCCCTGTATACTGCATGATCCAGTGCTTATCCATGTTTGGTGCATAGTTATAGCTGGGAGTGCTGGGAGGAAAAGAAAGGATCACAGGCATTTAGAGGAAGGTGGGAACTTCCCTAATTACAGGAATAGCCAACAAACAGTTTAAACCACAGATTCTGTGCTCTATCTGGTATTTCCAGTGTGAAATACAAACAAACATCACTTCAGTGGCTTCCAAGCTTCATTGGTTCATACATCACTTCCTCAAATTTTTTTAACCACTTGATTTCTGAGCTGTCAGGCTCAAAGACCACTACCAGATACATATTAATATTTAAGATATGCCCAAATCTATTTCTCAAAGGTATGTGTAAACATTAAAACTGCTTATCTGAATAGTGCATCCTGTAACAACAAGCAGAATAATGAAGGAAAGTCAGAGATCAAAGATGACTACTTCCCCTTAGTACTACGGTAAACTTCCCTGATCTTCCAGTGGGGAAATTACCTTTATATTAGCACAAGTTGGACAAAAGTCACAAGGAAGAATTTTTTGATGGATAAAGAAATTCAGTAATCAGTTCTAAAGAACAGCGACACTCATCAGAGAGCTGAGAAAGTGCTGCAGCCAGTGGACATTGACCCCAGACCCATGTTCACTCTCCAAGACTTTCCCTTGGCCCTCACCTGAGCGACACCCAAAGATGTGCCAATTCCATTCATAACAAAATAGTATTTATTTATATATTGAATACTGTTGAAGTGTTATTTTTATCATGTGACTGCAAAGCACAGTGCTTTACCAGCATAACATGAACTGTGATAACAATGTTGAACTAATACCTGTAGTGATACTACAGTACTAAGAAGTATGTCACAGAGTCCTACTGAAGCAAAGAATGATGCCTTAGGAGTTTTGCACAAACATAAAAGGAAGATATAAGAGAGCTGTTCTATCCAAAGCCAGTGAATTTTTGAAGGACATCATGTAAGAAACAAGAATCTATTCACAGATATCATCTCTGAAGAAAAGGTACTGCAAAAAATATGCCAAGTAATTTTGCTGTATGGATTTGCACATTACAAAAGCTCTTCATTAATCCTGCTTTTATACCTATCATACATGATAACTTAAAGGTGAAAAGAAACAAAAAAAAGAACCCTGTCCTGTAACAGTTTCATCTGTGGATGAGCATTTTGCTTCTCTAAGAGTCACAGAATCTAGGCTTTGCCATTTTGATTTCCAGTATATGATAGAGGCATTGCAGCCATACCTTTGAAAAATTAAACATAAATAGAAAATGAAAAAATGCTGTTGTGTGAATTAATTTGATTTCTGCAGTTCTCTTTTCAGTTTATAACACCAATTCAATATTGATTTACTGTTTAGATACTGATAATTCTAATACGTGCATTACTCAAAAGTACATTTTCCCCACATAAATGTTTATGTGTAGTTGTCTTTTCGAAGAGGTAGCACAGAACACTATCAGAACATTGTATATTGATAACTTAAAGTCAACACCCTTGACTAGCTTCTATTTTTTCTTGTCATAGATATATACAACCACAGAGTGATGGAAGCCAATTTATTTTAGTGAAGCAGCTGATTTTACTTTATCAGCTATCGTATGCATAATCTATAACTATATATTCCAAGGATAAAGTCAGCTCAATGGACAACATAATAGACTGATAGACAAACTGCAACAATTTAATGGAGTCCATACTTTAATTGGAGACTGTTTTTGAGAATCTATGTAGAATGTGAGAAATATGTGTGTGTCTAGTACATACAGCTAGTTTAGACTAACCTATTTAGCCATTAGCCCTGGGCAAAACAGAAATGAGACAGTGGTATCAAAGGATATGTGAACTTTTGCTCATATTAAGAAATATGGAAAGGTTAGATTCCTACTTAGCAGAGGACAAAACATAAACTACAACTACTCTTCTGCTGGAAAGTCTTTTAGTTCAGATGAAAAGTCAAAATATTTTACACTTCCCATGGTTAATATCTGATTTTTAAAAGGGGTGTTTCTACTACCACAAAATCAATGAAATTGAGCCCAGGAGCACAGTCCTCTAGGTTGCTGGCTAGCCAGCAGCCCTAGCAGATGGACTTATGGAGCCCTAGAGCTTGAAGAAGAAGCAAGTCTTCAGAGTTTCGAGGTATTAGGCACACTGACAGTGCAAACTTTCCTCCGTTTCTGTGTAATTTTGTCAAACAAGATGCTTTCCCATGAAAGAGCTCAGTTTTGATTAACCAGTTTTGATTAACCAGCTTTTTTCCAGCGAAAGCCTGGGGTTTTTTTTTTTTTTAGTGGACTCCTGAGGGGCCTGCCACAGAGGGATGAGGTGGCTGTGAGCTGCACTCAGCCAGCAGCACTGTGACAGCCTGCCACTGTGCCAGGAAGGAGAGCCAGCTGCTGAAGCAAGCTCAGGTCTCATGTTCCCAGCCCATTGTGAGGAGCCTCCTCCACATAATGGATAGTCTCTAAAAGCAGCACTCAAGGGTTTAGCAGGGCGGTTTAAAACCCTTTCACAGACACTTTCCAAATGCATTGTGAATTGTTCTGGGTGAGAAATGCAGTAGGCAGAGAGTGAGTAGAATTTTCCTCCCAGACACTTCAAGGAACAGGACCTTCTGAGAAATACCCAGTGCAGTGGCTGATGGAAGAAATGTGACACAGGGGTCCAAAGTAAAGGAGAAAGAGTACTAAGGAAGAGACAGAAAGGAATCCAGATCACCTATATTCCCTGCAGACCCCTTTTGTTGTGCCTTGCAGAAATCCACCAGAACAGCACTACTTGCCTGGCACAAGATCTGACATGCCTTCAGATTTGTCTACCGTTTTGTGTGTAAAATAAACAAACAAACCCAACAGAGGTGAATTCTGGGGAGAATATTGCTGATTTTTGAAAACCTTTCCAAGCAGGACAGACATCTTCCCTGTCAGTGATAACTGTTTATCACAACATTTTTTCTTGAAGCAGTTGGAGATATCAACTAAATGTTCAACTGTTATAAGACACTGAAAGTCTGTCACAGTTTCTATTCTTCCATTTTTTGGGAACAACTTTACTGTGTATTGACAATCACTGCTGTAAAGTAACATCGACATCTACATTTCCTTGATTCCTCTTTGCACTGTGAATACAAGATTGCAGATGTGTCTTCTATTGTCTCTTCTCACTATTGCCTCTTTTCAGTAATGGAAGCCTATCTTGTCTTAAGCCCATTTTGTTGATCCATGATTAGCAGACAATGCCAGGTATCCCATTATTTTTCAGGTTACCCATGGTCCGTAAATCTGGTCAAGGAGCTACTGCTCACCTGCCTTTTGATCTTTGCTGGCCTGCTCTGAGTAGCTCTCAGATGCTGCCCCAGAGTGCAGTTTCTGATTTCAAGGTCATTCTTGCTAGTTGATCAGCAAATAGTAAAGCACTTAAAATTCTGAATGTGTGCCCAGAGACTGACTGAGAGTTTCATTTTACACATTACAAAAATAGATACATGAAAAAGTGCTCCACCTCATGTAACTCTGTTCTAAAAACATACTACACGAATATTAAATTTGTAGAGAGGGTAAGTACTGAGAGAGCAAATGATTAGTTTACTAAAAAGGTACAGTATTTAGCATTCATACAGGCTATACTAGCTTGGACTGATCTAGATCGCATCAGTTGCTCACTTACATTTGTCCAACACATACCGTGTGGAACGTACTACACAGAGACTTCCTGAAATTCCATCATTGGGCAGGATACTAGAACATGCCAGGTTCATAAAATTTCAAATTGCTGCCCGTAGTTTAACAAACAAACAAACAAAAAAATCCAAATACTTAACAACAACTGCTGAACCCAGTCAGGCACTTTTCCATAAACACCGTGCTCAGTATGATAACAATAAATAAACCCTGAGATTTCATAACCATTTACTTACGTGAATACATTTACAGAGAAATCATCCCCATTTCATGTGCACATTTGCAAAAAAACAAAAAAGCAAATTAATATTGTCCTTCTCTAGGCCTTAGATTACAGTATCCTCAGGAAAGTAACAACTTGTGGTTTGGGTTCTTAATGTCTCAATATCAACGTGTATTATTTTTTTCATACTACACCATGGAAATTGCACTTCCTGTCTCTTTACCACCTGTTTAAACTGCAAGAGGAAAGCCCCAGTGGTGATAATTAAGTGTTCTGTAGGTTATAGAAGGAGTAAATAGCTGCTAAGTACTAGTGCACTTTTCTCTTTTAAAGAAAGATTCACCATGAGATCTATCATTTGTTTATCTGTAAGCATCAGTTCAAGCAGATAATTAAAGTTATAACGAGAGGAAAGAAACTATATTAGCACTCAGCTTTGTGGCCCTGAATCCAAAAGGCCTCAATACCCTTTAGTTACATGAACAATCAGCATTTCATATCACACATTTTAATTACTCTGACAACATATTTGTATTTTAAATTTTAACTTCAAAATAGAGAATGCATCTTATTTGGCTTCTAAGACATCACAATAACTTCAAGTTTTGACAAGAAATAAAAAATCCTAAATAGCACAAAAGAATGGATGTTTCCACTTGAGGACCTATTGAAATGGGGTCCCCAAACAGCAAATCATTTTAGGAATTACTTTAGATTATCTTTTACTAGTAACTGAACTGCTTTTTGTGTGAATTCCATGAATCAAATGGAATACAATCCTTCTGCAAATCATTATTACAAAAAGGTATTTTACAAGTTAAGCAAAGAATGGGAGATTCGGCTTGGCTAATTCTGTTTACACAGTTGTGGTATCTGTGTGGAAAAGAAATAAAGAAGAGTACAGCATGTTTCAAAAGCTCCCAGAATTCAGTGCAACTTTAAATTAAACACTTGCTTTCTAAAAATTTGATCTAAATCTATACATGTTCCTTATAGATGGGTTAATGTGGAAAGAAACAAGGTTGTTACAAACATTTGTTCAATTGTTCACACTATAAAATCTGTATTTGCCTCTATTTACAATCTCCTAATTCCCTCCTGTTCCTATTCAACAAAAGAAAATCCTGCCTCACAAAAATACTGCCTAAAAATGTTGGTTTTGATTAATTCCATAGAGCTCTCGGGGGTTTTTTATCCCAAAGTGTTTGGCTTAATCTTCTGTTTGGATTGGGAATCCTCCAGTTAGTGAAAATAATACAGTACTTGTACACCCCAGGAATATTTTCATTTCATGAAAATAGAAGTCAACAAATCTTTAAAATAATATCCATGCTAAAACTCATTGTTAAATTAATCGGCCTCTTGTTCAAAATTAACACCTATATTATTCCTTGAGATATGATGAACAAACATTACATCAGTGATCATATTTCTTCCGAAAAAGGGTAAATAAACAAAGGAAGCAAATCCTTGGTTTCCAGGGAAAGTAGACTTCCAGGCTTTCGACAATGTTCTTGGAAAGCAGGAAGCCTTGGTTCTGGGCAGAATTAAAAGTCAAAAAAACATGATCAGTGCATGGTCAGTATTAATGTGAAGTTGAATTTCATCATTCTTGGTCTATTTTTTCAGCCTTTTAAGTGGAGAATCTTTGAAACCCAGGGATATTTATATATTTGGGGATGTGAGGTATGAAAGTTTCACTCCTGAAGTGTAAACAACTGCTATATTTCACAATAAAGAAGAAAAAAGTTGTCTACCCGTTAAATATAACACCTTTTTATTTTTAGGAATAGATATTTGCTGCTGATACAGAAGTTAATTGTGTAACTAGAATCTTACTGTATTTCTGTATCACACTATTTCTTCTAGCCCTGTACACTGGTAATGGTGTGTGCAATGATTTTGATCATAAATCTCTAAGCTGGGACTCCAAGTAGGCCCTCAGGCCAGCAGTGACAACACAGACTAATACATGAAGATTTTATGACTGATTCAAATGTACGATCCCACTCTAATGAGTAAGTAAGTGCCCCACATTACAAGACGTACCATCATAACTGGTGGCTGTGTGAGGCTCAGACTCAGCAATTAGAAGGCATCCTGAATGCAAGCCATCCTCACACCCCAAATTCACAGTTAAGACTGTGAATGGGCATGCAGAGGTGCAACAGAACTGTTCTGCATGCTTCATTACTGCAAACACATGGCTACAGCCAGACGTGGTCAATCAACACCCTTCACAGTATCTTTAAATATAAAGCTTTTGCCCTCTTGAATTATCTACATTTTCTCACATTATCTTGGAAAACTTTCCAGTCTCTTCCAAGATACCACTTGTAGCTGCTCCTCCTTAGATTTTCAGCTTGGCAGCAGTATAACTTCCAGTCTATCTAATCTGGCTGTCAGTCCTCCTGCCAGCCCAAGGATCTTTAACTCAGCACAAACATCAGTGTTCCAGATTTCCATTTTTTACATTCTTCAGTAAACCTGCCTCCCACAGATTTTTGCTTCTAATGTTTGCTTCACAGTTTATAAACAGCTTAGGTATGATTCACAGTTCCCCCAAGACTGGTTCACACTTGAAGGTAAAGGGAAGCTAAAGTGCCTGAGGCGCTGAACACAACTGGGAATTTAGGTTTTCATTTAGACCATCTTTTTGGGTCAGTGCTTTCCCGCCTCAGCTGTCCGATGGAACAAGATTGCCCCTTTAACAGCTGCCCAGGGACACCTAGAGAGCCATTTCTTGTGTCATAACTTCATATTTAGCAATATTTCTAAAGGTCTACCAACCCTATTCCCCCACAGATGATGTTCATACCACAGCAAAAACATAGGTATTGCTTTTCATCTAGTACATCTTCTCAAATCCCATTTTCTTCCACAGAATGGTTTCTAGAGCCACAGCTAGAGTACATGCATTAGTATGATTTCTTTTCAGAAAATATAATCCTTCATTTTGGTGATAGTAGCCAGGATAAATTTTCAGAAATATTTTTAGGTGTCACAAATAAGACATATTTAAGGTGGGAGAGTGAGAGAGAGACATGGTATGCTTAAAACAGTAGAGTGTCTGCTGCCTTCCAGGATGATGTAGTGTGTGTTTCATGTTAAACTGGAGCTAATGAGAATTAGCAGGAACCACTTAAAATTAATGATTAAGCAGTGTATACATCATTACCTTTCTTGTCCTTGCAAGGCTCTTCATGCACTCAAGCAGGCCTGTTTTTGCTGAGGAGGACATGACTGTAAGGTTACACTGCTTTGCAATTCTTGCTTTTCTTTTTGTCTTTGGTGATTTTTTCATAGATCTTACAGACTTCGCTGCTGCTTTCATTTAATTTTCTTCTTTCCACATTGTTAAGTGGGGAAATGAGACCAACAGACGCCCACATTTGAGGGCAGAAATACTCTCTCTGAACTGGAGCATTTCCTGCTGTGGCTGCTCCCCTCTTCATATGTGCAAATGGAAAACTTCTCCTAAACAAATATTTTATTTGTGTTTGGGTTTGTTTGTTTGTTTTATTTATAAAGGCAATATTTCAATCACATGACAGGTACTTTACCAGCAAAGAAACATTGCCTAATTTAAGGGTCTGCTTCAGCTACTGTCCTTTTAAGCAAAACTTCCCCTCACAAGTGGCTGACAGGCTATCTTAATCCTTGGTTTGTAGGTATAACCTTCCATCTCAGTTGTAAAGCCAGCAAGCAGCTTTTGACCTGGTTTCCCTTCTTTGTTGGAGGTAGGCGTTACAGTAACACGATATAGCAACTACATTTTTAAAAACAAAATCCAGGGTCAGATGGCTGCCACCGAGGTCAGAAAGAAATGGATTCAAATGTTGCTTGACCACCAAGGAAGAACACTAAGGGTTAAACGTTCAAATTATACAAACCTTGGCAGGAGAGATTTTATTGTTCTTGTGCTGTTTTCACAGGGAACACAGAATATTTCCATGAGAACTAAACTTCCTATATCTTTTAGAGCATGTTGCTAATATTTTTTTGCTAGGGAAATCAGTTACTTGGAGGCCTCAGCCACACAGATTGGCAGTTTATCTCAATTTGTCTCATTTCTTAGTCTGCAGACACATGCAGTCAGTCAATGAAAGAAGAAACACAAAACAACCCAGCAAGGATCTCTTAAGGTCATGAGAGAAAAAAACTCTTTGCAAGAGGGTGTGCCAAAACTCAACAACACCAGAAGACAAGAAGCAGCACAGCTGAGTCTCATATTCTGGGTATTCTCACAAGCAGCCTAGCAGGGAAAGGTATTCAGACCCCAGTAGTGCACGCAAATAAAAATTAAAGTATTGAAATGAAACTAAGCCTGCAAACAGATAACTAGGATCTTTACTTGATATTTGCAGATAGCATCCAACCTGTAAGGTGGAGAGGGTGTTATGATTTTGGATGCTAACCTAAACCCTTGGTTCTAGCAGCACGAGCTAGAAAACAAGTAGGCTGAAAACACAAAGCATTAGAAAGTGCCAGGAGCATGATAAACCCATGCAAGTTCCCTACAAGCACTCTTTTATCAGAGGACACTGAGCATGGAGCCTAAAATGAGCTGCTTTGGCCTGAGGAGAGGTAGGGTGAGATACAATGATTCAGTGCTTTTCTTCCAGACACAGTCCCCACAGCTAAGCGGAAACAGTTTCAATTCTACCCTCCTGAATGATGGATAGTCCCCCAGCAGACAGGATGGCTTGCCTGAGGCCAGGCAATCTGTGCCACTAAATGGGAAGCAATCTGTGAACAGAGCGACAACAAATAGATATAACTCTCTTTCCTATGAAAAGGGGTGATTGAAAGAAGACATGGGAGAGGTCCATTAAATTTGATGTAGTGACTTTCATTATTCTTCACAAGATGGGAAGCAGGGGAGACCCTGCATGGGCAAGCTCCAGGTTAGAAGGAAAGAAAAGGCAGTCCTTTGTCCCCAGTATACAGAGGACACTGTGGAACTTGTGGCCACAAGATGTGGGGCTGCCACTGCAGTTCAAATAGTGATCAGACTGGTACAGAGGGAACGGGGCACAGTGGCCTGATGCTTTGCCTGAACTGGTAATATTCAGAAGCTGGAAAAACAGGGAAAATTAATCTCTCCCAGTTTTTTTTGTGAGGTTTTGTCTGTCTGAGTGTTGTCTCCCCCCTCCTCAAACAAACCCTGCTGCCTTCTGCTGAATCACATTAAGTCAGGATCCTGAGTTAGAAAGTTCTTTCATACAACCCAATGTGGCAGGTTTTGTGCGTTCATGTCTGTCTTATTTTACCTTTTGGATATAAAAAGGTGATAATAATTCTTCAGCATGATTACCTGAGAACCAGTTTAAAGTGAATATACACAAACTTGAATCTCATCACTTCTGTACACAGGTAGAAATTATCCTGAACATCTAAATAGCTATGAGACACTGCTGGCTGGTTTGCTTTACTTGCAAAGTCTAGACTCAGGAATGTGGGATCATTGAGAATATAGGATAAGAAAAATACAGTTAAGTATGTAAGGTCAGGGAAAGTGGCACATCTAGAAAGTAGCAGCCAATAGGAAGGCAAAAAAGTACAAAGTAACAAATATTTAACCATGTGCCATGAACAATGTCTTTCTGGCCATAACTGGTGATGAGTTTATGCATGCAGTTTATGCAGTGACTACTACTCCTTGCAATTTTAAAGTAGTTAATATAACTACAAAAAACATTCCCTAGTGTGAGCTAGAATGTCCAAAAGGCAATTTGTAGATCAAAGAGGTTTTTCACTGTGAGATGAAGGTGATTCCTCCTCATTCTCAGAGGTCAAATCAATGTACAGTACAGGTAAAGTATTTTATTAGTGTGGAAAGAGGTGCAAAGACATCTCTTAAGCACAAATGGAAAAAGTGGTCTATGTGCCCATGGTAGACAGAAAGGCAATGGAAAGCTTCCATAACACCTCACTATGAGGAAAAGGACCCAGAATATGCTTAAGAGGGTATTAAGCAAGATGTGGAATCCAGGACTATCTACAGAATTTTACCCAGAGTTGGTTTAAGTTCTAGAAACAAAATGAGGAATTCTTCAAAAATTACTGTTGTAGCTAAGTGACCAGAAAAGATTAAGTATATTTAATTTAAAACTGCAGTCTTTAAAAGGCTATTTTGGGAATCTGCTGGCATCTAGTCTAAAAACAAATCTGCTGCACTCAAAAGCTACGAAAGGGTGTTTTTACTCAGTGTATTCACTTAGTTAGAGCCCAGGAAGCACATATCTTAGAGGAAGATGAAGGAAGTAATATCTTTCCAACAGATCCTGACCTGCATCTACATATTTTCAGGGTATTGTAAGAAGCTGCCCTTACAAAGCCAAATACTGACCTTTTAATCTCCCACAACTTCCCAGGAGGAAAAGAGCTTCTCTTTGCTTTAATAATGGCCAGAGCTGTCACTCTTCTCCCAGAGAGGAGCAAGCACAGCAAGAGAAACAAGCAAACACTTGCTGCTTACTGTGCGTTTCTTATATTTGAATTCTCTGTTCCTGCAACATCTCCATAAACAAGTATCTCACAAGAAGCAGCTACAAGGAGTGGGTCTGGCAGCATGTGAATTTGACTTACATATGCTGTGAAGCATTGGGGTAGAGCTCTGAGAACTGTGGGTGCCGAATCCTCAGGGCCATGGGGCGCAGCGTGGCTGATGACCATCATTATGGGCCTATGGGGATATATCCTCTTAGACATTCTGAAGTAATTAATGCTCTCATTAGTGATTAGGTCTGTGAAGTAGTCCTGGAACATATGATTAACACAAAGCAAAAGTTACAAAGTGCAAGATTAATTAGATCACATACTATCATGTTATTATGCTATTTTCAAGCCCTCATTAAAGCTCAGATCAGGAAGTAAAAACGTACCATCAAAGAGATGTATGATTCAAGGGAGCATAGGGGAGACTGTGCAGTAATGACTTTCTTAAGCTGGCGATGCCACATAAAATGAGACAGTATTTTGCAAATCAGATACAACAGAAGGCATTAAGTAAAAATGATTACCAGATTTTGTAATATAATGCTAGGTAACATTTAAAAATAACAGACTATACTGACAAAGATATGATTTTTGAATTTCACTGAAAAAAACACTTTCACAAGGTAATGGCTCCTAACTGCAAGAGATCATTGACGCTTGCATGGTTTTCTGTTTACATAAACATTTCTTGCCCACATTTTGTTCAGAGTGTACTTTTATGTATGTACAAAGTGGAAGAAAGCTACAACAGGCAGCAGACTGCAAAAATCTTTACCAAAGAAGTTGCAAAAACCAATGCAGGGAGCAGTTGAATTCCTGCAGGCTCTGTTAATTGTGCAACTTTAAGAAGTGCAGCTGCTGAGATTAAGGTTTGTGACTCGCTAATAAACTGGCTTAACCCACAGCCAAGGTGGCAAATGGAAGCCTACGAGGGGAAGGGAGGAAATGGAGCTAAGAAAAAAAGATGAAAACTTAAATTAAACCACCTGCCACCTTGGAGTATTCACTGTTGGCCTGGAGGTCTAGCGCGAGCTTCATTGAGAAAGTGCTGAGACAATGTTTGTAATTTCAAGCACTTCCAGGCATGACTAATCTTATGTTGTGGATTCAAGGCCCCGAACAGCTGCAAAAGCAGAGCCTGAGGGACAAGGTCTGTGCCGCATGTCAGTACTAGGACAAGCCAACCAGCTGTGACCTCCATGCTTGCCCATTCCCTGTCCCCCCTGCCCCTTCCCCTCTCCTGTAGCATGCTTGGAGCACACCCAGTAGCCCTTGCTGCTACAGTCTCTGCAAGGATATGGAAGAGACAGTGAGTCACCTTTTGGTTTCCACTTTTGGTTTTCAATGAATGTGAGGCACCAGGGTTGTGATAATTTCTGGGTTTGTGGGCTGTTCAAGCGAAATGTCTGTATGACTGTTCTCCAAAAGCATTTACTCCCCTCCTATTTCCCTATTTATTCTAGCTACATACACAGGGTGTGTAAGGAATGTATAACTAACCAATATTCATTATTTTTTTTTTACTTTATATAAATATATAATAATGTGATTTCTACATGTGGGGAAATCAGAAGCAGGCATTGCAAACTTCCAATAAAATCTCATTACATGGGTCAGACACCACAGCTGCAACATCTGTATCATCTTCCGTAAGCTGCAGTCTGAGGAAATTCCAGATTGCTTTCTCCAGGCTGGAAAGTCTGTGATCTGCACTCCTAAGCCTTTCTGAGAAACTTCACGGCAGTGGGCAGGTCACCTTGGCATACTTTCCAAACTTTGTCAAGAGCATAAACAAGCTCTAAAGTTTTCCAATGGCTGTATTCTCGTGCTTATCTTTTCTCATAGTCACACCCAGAGTCTGACAACAAAGGCTGACAGCCTTTTTTTTGGTGTCCACTGTATAATGGAAAACAACATTAACCAAGGTCTCTTATGTAGGTAGTAACTGAAAACAGTCAGTTCCGTTCAGATTTCAGTAGTGCAAGGAACACAATTATTTTGGGGAAAGGTCTTTATTTACTATTTGCTTCTGCCACCGAACCATCACTTTCTAGCAGAGGGAGGAGGAAGGGAGAAAGGAAGGGTTGAATCACCAGGCTCTACTGAAGAGCCTTTGTAAACTTTCTTCCATTGTGTGATTAATATTCTTATGTGGAAATTGATCTGCTGTGACATGGAGAGAAAATGACATCTCAATTTTGTGGTTGTAATTGGTTAATTAATTAATTATCTAGTTAATAAATTATCTGAAAGCTATCTTAATATGGATTAATGATGTGGCATTTATGTGTCTGGAAAGTACCTTTGCATAATCAAATCCATGCTTCTCTTTGTTACCATTGCGAGAAATGGTGTAATTATAGAAGCGAGAATTCTTCACTAATCCAACCCACTCTCTCCACCCAGGAGGGATGTAGCTGCCATTGTATTCATTGAGGTATTTTCCAAAAAAAGCTGTGAAGGTAAAAAAAAAGAAAAAAGAACACACACACACACATGAGGCTTTGCAATCCAAGACACAGTCTGCATCAAAAGCATGTATGAATGAAGATAAAATGTGTTATAATGAGTCAGAGTTTGCTTTATCAAAAATGTTCCTTTTATACCTGAGGGTTTTGAAATTAAAATTAAGTTATTTCCAGAGCTTTTATGAGAGTTGAAAGCCTTCGTGACTCTTAATCTTTTGGAATCTAGTGCTCACACGAAACATTTTCAGGTTTCTTTTTTTTTAGAATAAGTATGTTTCTCTTGGTTTCCACTTGAAAATGGAATAAAACGCAGTGCCCAGAGGAAACATCTGAGAAACACCTTGTGGTTTTAAGCAAGTTCTGTGATGTTTTGGAGCTGTTTCTGACTTTTGAAAGTTTGGTCTTGGCAGCCTGGCTGCATTTGCTGGTTTGATAAAAGGCCTGGGAAGTCCAGATCTGCATCACATGGGCCGTGTTTGGGTAGAGCAAGAGGGAATACCCACCCTGCTTTGCTGCCACAGCTTCTCTAAAGCAAAACTAATGAAGAGATGAACACTTGGAGGTCAAGCACCTCTGCCTGGCGTGTCAGCTAAGTGTACTTTTTTCCATTAGCTCCAGGTAACAAGTCAGAACCCACCCAGACAGAACCTTTCAGCTTTTGCTGTTGAGCCCAGGAGGGTTTGCGGGTTATCCTGCCAATTGCTCTAGAAGGAAGTAAAAAAAAAAAACAATATAATGGTGCAGAGGGCTCCCAGCTATCTTGGAGTTGTGAATTGGTTATGCCAAAGATGCACAGACACCAAAAGCCAGGCAATTGGCTTTGGGAGGGAAGATTAATGCTGGCATGGCACCCTGGCAACTACAGCCGCTTTGCTTATAGGGACAGATGGGTATGAAAGCTCTTTAGCTACTTGTGTATAGTCTTTGGCCTGGGTAAAATAGTCAGTTTGGATGGCTCTACCCTGGTTTTCCACTGCCTGGGAAGTGTGGTGACAAAACACCTGACAGAGCCTTCAACTTGGGTTTTTAGGGATTTATTAGCTCCAGCTCCGTTGCAGTAAGTTAATGGGGTGTCTGAGTAACTCCATTCTGCATTTTCTTGTGGTTTAGAATCATAGAATCACAGAATAGTTAGGGTTGGAAAGCACCTTAAAATCATCTAGTTACAATCCCCCTGCCATGGGCAGGGACACCTCACACTAAAGCATGCCATGCAAGGTTTCATCCAGCCTTGCCTTGAACAAAGACAGGGATGGAGCATTCACAACTTCCTTGGGCAACCCATTACAGTGCCTCACCACCCTAACAGTAAAGAATTTCTTCCTTATGTCCAATCTAAACCTCCCTTAAGTTTTCACCCATTACCCCTTGTCCTGTCATTAGAGTCCCTAACAAAGAGTCCCTCCCCAGCATCTTTATAGGCCCCTTTCAGATACTGGAAGGCTGCTATGAGGTCTCCACGCAGCCTTCTCTTCTCCAGGCTGAACAGCCCCAGCTTTCTCAGCCTGTCTTCATATGGGAGGTGCTCCAGTCCCCTGATCATCCTCGTGGCCCCTCCTCTGGACTTGTTCCAACAGTTCCATGTCCTTTTTATGTTGAGGACACCAGAACTGCACACAATACTCCAAGGGAGGTTGCACAAGAGCAGAGTAGAGGGGCAGGATCACCTCCTTCGACCTGCTGGTCATGCTCCTTTTCATGCAACCCAGCTTTCTGGGCTGTGAGCACAGACTGAAGCCAGCTCATGTTCATTTTCTCATCAACCAACACCCCCAAGTCCTTCTCCACAGGGCTGCTCTGAATCTCTTCTCTGCCCAACCTGTAGCTGTGCCTGGGATTGCTCCGACCCAGGTCTAGGACCTTGAACTTGTCATGGTTAAACTTCATAAGGTTGGCATCAGCCCACCTCACAAGCGTGTTAAGGTCCCTCTGGATGGCATTCCTTCGCTCCAACGTATCAACCGAACCACACAGCTTGGTGTCATCAGCAAACTTGCTAAGGGTGCACTCAATCCCACTGTCCGTGTCACCGACTAAGCTATTAAACAAGACCAGTCCCAACACTGATCCCTGAGGGACACCACTCGTTACTGGTCTCCAGCCGGACATTGAACCATTGACAACTCTTTGCATGAGGCCATTCAGCCAGTTCTTTATCCACCGAGTGGTCCACCTATCAAATTGATGTCTCTCCAATTTAGAGACAAGGATGTCGTGTAGGACAGTGTCAAACACTTTGCACAAGTCCAGGCAGATGTCATCAACTGCTCTACCCCTGTCTGTCAGTTCTGTAGCCCCATCATAGAAGGCCACCAAATTGGTCAGGCAGGATTTCCCCTTAGTGAAGCCAGGCTGGCTGTCAGCAAGCACCTTGTTTTTCATGTACCTTAGCATGCCTTCCAGGAGAATCTGCTCCAAGATTTTGCCAGGCACAGAGGTGAGACTGACTGGTCTGTAATTCCCCGGGTCATCCATTTTCCCCTTCTTGAAAAAGGGGGTTATATTTCCCTTTTTCCAGTCACTGAGAATTTTACCTGACTGCCATGGTTTTTCAAATATGATGGCCAGTGACTTAGCAACTTCATTCGCCAGCTCCTTCAGGACCCGTGGATGGATTTCATCATTTCCCATGGACTTCTGTAAGTTCAGGTTTTTAAGATCTTGAACCAGATCCTCTCCTATGGTGGGTCCAGGGTCTTCAATCTCACAGTCCCTGCATCTGCCTTCCAAGACTTGGATGGTGCGGTCAGAGCCTTTTTCAGTGAAGACTAAGGCTAAGAAGTTATTCAGAACCTCAACCTTCTCCAAATCCTGTGTAGCCAGTTCTCCCGATAGCTTCTGGAGGGGGCCTACATTGTTCCTATTCTGTGTTTTATCCGCTACATACATATAATATCCCTTCCTGTTATCTTTAACATCCCTAGCCAAGTTTAATTCTAACTGGGCCTTAGCTTCTCTAACCTGGTCTCTAGCTTCCCAGACATCCCTGTATTCATCCCAGGCCACTTGTTCTTGCTTCCACCTTTTATAACCCTCTTTTCTCCTTTGAATTTTCCTCAGCAGCTCCTTATCCATCCAAGGAGGTCTCCTGGCCCTCCTGCTACACTTCCTTCTACCTGGGATGCAACACTCCTGAGCTCAAGAACCTGGAAAGTCAGCTGTGACAACATTTCTGCTGGGTGTGCCCCAGCAGTCAGGACAAAGGTACTCACAAAATGAGACACCCCTGGATAGGAAGGAATGAGAGACCTCTCCCTTTCCAGGGACAGAGCTCCTCTGGGTGATAGCTGCCCATCTCTCTGCACCTCTCATGGTGGACAGCCCCCTCACTGACAGCCCTGGCTCAGCCAGCCAGGCCTGACTGCAGAGAGATGATATTGCCTGGGCACTGGGACAAACATCAAGCCCCCACACTTCTTTAGTACTAGGAAATGAAGTCACTTTGGAAAACCTTGCATTCAACCTAGACACGTTCAGTTTAACCAAAAACGCACATTTTTGGAAGGGCTAAATAAAGCAGATCTGATTGATGTGGGCATGGTGAACTTCCTGGGAAAACTGGTGGAAAAATCAGGATGTTCATAATTAAGACTTGACTGAGGCAACATAAATATGGTGCAAGCAAACCATATAACTGCCAAATGTCACTAACCAGAGGTTACGGTCATTTAGAATGTTACTTTCCTATACCACTTGGAATGTGACATATAAACAAATCCTACAGATACTAGACCAGGCTTCCAGCTCTTCCTCCCGCAGCTACCAAGAAAGCAAGCCAGCCCATCTCCTTTTTTCTCTGGAGGCCAAACAGAAGTCATGAAGCTTGAGGTGAAGAGGGTGAATGTGGGGAGAGAATATGTACCCAGCTCTGTTGCCTGCTGGAATGGAAACCATACCTCTCCTTGAAGGCAGCCAAACTGGGTTAAACTCTCAGGGAGTCAGATGTCCAGGGAAAGTGTAAGGATAAATGCTGAAACACTGTGAGATGGGAAGCCAAGGAAATTGTAGAAAGGGAAGACAGAGACAACAGTGAAGAAAAGTATGGGAAAGTGATATGATCAAGACAAAGGAAGCATTACCAAGCCAAACAAAATCAAGGACAGTCTGTGGTTTATAGCGGAGATCTGAGGTCAGCCCTCCTGAATGCCATCCCAGATCCACCAGCAGCTACTACGTGACCTTGAGGAACCTCCGCATGCTGTACTCCTCTCTAAGGGACTCTACTGCCAACCAACCTCCCACAAAGATCAGAGTTTTTTAGGCTGTGAAATTGAAGTAATGGCAATTTATCATGTAGAATGGTTTGATAGCACCACCTATAATTAACATTGACTAATCCAGAGACCTGAACTCTCCTATTTACAGTCTTGCCAAACTTCAATCATTAGTGATGATAAGTTTCCATGCTATCTGACTCAGGCTATATTTTGCTCTGTGGAACGTTTTAGCTGAACAGTTCAGCAATTTCCAAGAAAAAGGCTAGGGAAAAATAAATGGATTTGACCATTTAAAAATCACTGGCAAACTTTTCTTTAAGCATTGTTAGTATCTGCAGGTTTTGATGTAGTGTCTTTGCAAATAAGAGGGCTGGCTATGAGCATGTCTCAAAATGGCCAAGCTGTGATAGCAGACAGACAATAGCACACAGATGGTCAGGAAAGACTAACTACAGCTTCGCAGTTTAATGTCACTATAGGTTGTTTCTTTATGGACCTGAAAAAGTCCCCACACTTTCAGTATTGGCACTAAACCAAAGAAAAGTCAGCTTTTTTCTCTCCTTCTTTCCTCTCCCTTTTTGATATTCAGGCATTACCTGAGAGAAAGCCACCAGCTTAAAATGCAGAGATGAAATGACCTGGGGCATAAGGACAAAAAAGATAAACTGAATTTAGAAAAGGAAAGGGAGGCTTGGAGCTGGTGAGGGTCAATTCATCTTGGAATTTCCTTGCCTTAGATGACCTAATTTTCTAACTTTAATAATGTTTTGTTAGCTCCCTTGTGGCCCCCTGAACTCCAGATTTTGGTCCATGTTATGAGACTTTGGATTGACAGCCTGAACAATTCACCTTTGTGTTGGCAACAATTTAGTATTTTATCATAAAAATAATCTCAGAACTGTCAAGTTTTAAGCAGCCTCTGGAGTGACGGTTTGCAGAATTAGATGTTTCCCTCTGTTGCAGAATAAAGAGTTCCCATGTCAAATGTGTAGTAAAGCACTGCATACTAATAGGAGCAGTGGTAGCCATGATAATGGATCATCACATTTGCCACACTGCTTTAACTAAGAGTGGTTTGTTGGTCAAAAGCTCAGGAAGATATGAGCTTTTGACAGATGAAAGGATAAAAATAGGCTTTTACTGAAACATAAGGTTTGAGTTCCTTCATGGTGGGGTTTTCTGAGTACCATTGAGTACTGAGGATAGGGCAAATGAGTCAGAGCTGGAGCCCTGTGCCAGCAGTTAGTGTCTGGCTGTTCACGCTCTGAATGAAGACAAGTGCCACAGTAAAAAGAAAGCACAGTAGTGCCCATGGGGACAAATAATAACAGCATGTAATCGCGGTGGGTGTCCTGGTGGTTTTTTGTTAACCAGAGGATTGTAAACAATTAAAGTGCTGCAAAATATGTTGCAGAACTGCCTAGAAGCCAACACCATGATGTGTAAATGTCCTTGTTGGATCTTCACATGCTTGGCTTGTAAAGACAACCCACATCTTTAACTTAGCTGTAGCCCAACACTTGCTGAATTGTCCAAGTCTGACTGGGAATGCTCAGCTCTAGAAGCCACTTGAATTCAGCAGTTTAGGAAATAATTTCTGCTTGTAATTAATAAAATGGAGATTATGGCTCAATGAGTAAAAGCCTCATTAAAAAGTAATGCCATTTCAAGGGACATCTTTTCATTATTGCATGTAATGGCCCCCACAGGGATAACAAGAAAGATAAATACCGATTTTTGCATTTTAATAAGGCAGTTTTTATCTGCATTCTGGCAGTTTTGCTAACTGTTCCCAGGACACATTGTTAGTTTTTAATCACATGTAGAGTAGCTTAGTATATCAGAGTAATTGTATTCTGCATGAGTATGTTCAATTAAGTTTATGCAAACAACAACATGGTGAACAGTTATACAGACATTGATGAGTCTCAGGAGTGGTTGCAGACTATACATGTTTGGTACCTCACATGAATAGACACCTTCATACAGGTTTTGTTTTCTCTTTAGCTATCAGCTGATGATTCCTGGACTGGTCTGGCAGTTATAGGGGTTCCAATGGATGGAAGAAAAGGAGAATTTGACCAAGAGGATCTCTGGAGTTTGAAGTCAGGGTATTTATAGATGAATGTGATTCAAATTTTCATAATTTCCAGATTCCCAGTACTTTTTCCCCCAGTATCTTCCACAAGCATTTATGACTAACGTTTACAGTATTACACAATAGAATTAGCCCCATAACTCCTGCTGGCATTAGCAGATTAGAGTACAGGTGAACTGGGCTACATCTACTTGGTGAGACATCTCTGTACTCCCACAGATCAAAGGACGTATATTATGTTCTATGCCCTTGTTATTTGTTGAGGCTTATGCGAATGTTTCCAATTTAAAACAAACCCAAGCCTTTACATGCTGCAGTAAGGTTTAGTCACCGTGACCCAGACAAGAGCTTTATGTAGACAGCCCACTTCCTTTAACAAAGTCAGCAAACCATTTACAGGAGTTGCAAAGCACTGTTTATATGATATTTCAGGGCTGACACACAGGGATTCTGTGCTTCTGGGGACAGAGCCCAGCAAAACTGCAACTTCTGGATAATTCCAGTAAATTCCTCCTTGCTTTCTTCCCATTATGCAAGTGATAGATTCAAAGCTGAGAAGTTTGATTTTTTCCCTTCTGTGAGAAATTACAGAGGATTAGTGTATCACGTCATTAAAGTGCAGAAAGCCAGTTCAGGATGCCAGCACTGCCTAGGAAATGGAATAAGCACTATCCCAAAAATGTGGTGAGGAAACTGAGGCACCAAGAGGTTAACCTTCAGCTAGACCTAAGTCATGCAGGAAGCTTGTGGTGTTGCCAAGAATATTATTCAGATTTCTCAGTTCCCAGTCTTGTAACTTAACCGCAACAGAAAACCTCAGGTTTTCTACTTCTTCTCCGGCTTTGTAAATCTTTCCCAGTTGCTGCCAGTTTTACCATTATAACCAAAAAGAGCATTAAAGATTTTATAACTCAGCAGTTGCAAAAGGCATTAGCCTATAACTTGATATAACACTCGTTAGACTGGGTGATGTCTTTAACAAAGCCTGTATTATGGGCCAAGCTGGTAGCACTTTCCAACACTGATGTTGTCTGACACTTCTCATTATAAGGCCCTGTTTTCAGTTGCTTATAACTTTCTCATACTTGGACTGAAATTTTCCACACTGGATGTCTGCCTCAGGCTGATTTTTTTTGAAACTTCTTAGCCCAAACAGTAGCCATCTTTGAGAACCGCAGTAATGGAAAATGAATTACGTTTAACATCTGAAAATATTAAGTGAGCTTTCATTTGATAGCACTTCCATGCTCAGCACTGAGAGCAGGAGCCCTGTCAAAGACATGATGGGCTCTCTGTCAAGGAGGTATCTTTTATCATCCTGGCGAGAACTGTCCAAAGTTTTCTGTTTTCAAAACATCCCTGCAGTTTGTGTGCACTGGAGACCTGGGCATCTCAGGGCTTTATTTCTTGCCCACCTGTGAGTGGTGTCAGTAGTGGGGAGAAAGTTGATTGAAATGCAGAGGGCAGGAGGTAACCAGATAAGGACAAGCAGTTTGGGGAATGGCAGGAGATCCAGCAAAGGAGCTGGGTAAGGCAAGCAGAAGGCCAGTAGAGGCCTGGGGGCCCAGGACTGGTAATGTCAACCACAAGAAACTGGACAGTGAGTGCAGAAAGGAGAAAGATGCTGACTGACAAGGCAAGGGGGGTGGGAGAGGAAGATTTGCTGATCAGGCCTCCAAAGGCCATTGCTAATGTTAAGAACTGGAAACAGGACATGTCTGTCGAGGACTGACTGAACCCAGGAGGGGATGGTGGGTGGGAACATCTTGAGGACATACAAGCATGGGGGACAAGAATCAGAGCAGAGGCTGAGATGAAGTCCTGCAGGGCCAGAAAACTGGGGTGAGAGAACCAAGGAGCAGTGACTGCATTACCTAACAAGGTAGGATGGAAGGAGCCAGAATTGCTTTTGGATAATGGAGAGGCCACAGCAATGCCTGAAAGGACTCCTGAGTCTCACTTGTACCATGCTTTCAGCATACTTCTGAAAACATATAGCTGTCTCCCCCCGCCACCCTGCCCATATATGTTACAAAAACCCACCTTGCTTTGTTACTTAGTGAGAAAGCAGTAGAGATTTGCAGAGGGGATCTGAGACCCCCCATCCTTGCTGATGCAGATGCCAGCATCATGCCTTTTGATAAAGCTGGTCTATCTTTCTAAACCAAGGAAACTTCACCCTCCCAAAAGCGTTTTGTTATTATGCAGTTATTCAGCCATGTGAACAAGAGATGCAATTGTCGCACAATGTTCTACCCAGATTTTCCTAAATGAAGCACTTGAATGCATAAATATGCTAAATATATTTCAGTGTACAGTTTTCTGTACAATTTTTAATAGTACAGAATTCTGTTTTAAGCCTAAGTAAGCAGAAGTGATGAGGTCCTAGACAGAAACCAGTTTCACTTCATATGATACTATACTACTAGAAAATCCTGCATGTTATTCTTTTTGGCCTTTTCCTTCTTCTATATTTCCCTTTTTGTGGACTATCTGAATATGTTCAGCATATTTCATTTTTATTGATACATTTCTTAGTTTGACTGAAAGTGCAATTTTATTCTGTAAAGTGAGGCCTATTTTTAATAATTTAAAATGTTTACAATTTAAATTGTATTTGGTGCTTTCCAGCCTCTTTTATACCAATTAAGAAAGAACCTGAAAGCTCAGAGTTTTCTCTCTCTTCTTTTATTTTCACTTTAGGAATATTCTGAAAACCAGGACTCATCCCCTTCTCACTCATCCCCTGTACCATATTTTGTCACTCTGTTTTGAAAGGGTGCATGAGGCAGGATACAAATTAGGTCACTGAAACGATGCAGACTAAAAATAGGATGCGCTGGCACTGAATTCTACTGTAAGGCTGTGAACAGGAAACACACTGGCTTTGCCTCCAGAGGAAACATATTGTCTGCCCACACCTTCAGCAGGCATAGTTTTTGCTCCCTCTGTGAAAGATTAACTTTCCCCTGTGTGTCAGAAGGGAATAGTGCACAGTTTAAATACTCAGTTTCCTGTCATCATGGCATTTTGTTAGTTCTTTGGCCACGACACTAAGAAATGTACCAATAAGTGACAGATGTCAACTGACACACATCAGAAGCTGACATGTACTGTTGAACATATTAACTAGATGTCAACCAAGTGACCATTTATGTTCATCACTACACAGAAGTCTGTGAACAATGTCCAAATGTGCCAGACAATGACATCCTGCTGCCCAGTCACTTCCTGAGTTTTGAGTTTTACAAAAACAAGCAGTTAGAAATTTTTGAGTTGCTCAATTTTTGTCCCACAGAAGGCTGAGAATACCATTAGGACACCTGCATGCATGAATCCTGAACGTTGTTCTGCTTGGCTGATATTTCTGAGCAAGAAATAAAATATTGGGAAATAAATCTTCCCAAAGGCAATTCTAAAAAACGGTCAGCAAATAATTGCCTGCTTTGGTGATCTCAGCTCTTTCAAGAGAGATTCCATAAGGGGAGCCCCTAGTCTTGAGTTTGGCATTCTGCTGTGTGGCTGTCAGCAGCTGCTGAGCCTGGGCAGACTCCTGTTCTCTCCTGCACAGTTGCACTCCCTGTGAAGGCCTAAGAGGAGAGAGGATTAGAAGGTAGTAATTCTACAAAGTATCACTAAGCAGAGAGGGCTCTGAACACATAAACATGTTCAGTCAAGGTAAGATTTTTAAACTTGCATTTCTCTTCGTATCTGCAAAGGGATGAAACTTCAGCTAGTAAAAATCCTGCAGTATACAAAGTGTGGCATACTGTCTAACACTGAATATTGTCTGTGTTGCTCTCATATCTTCATCTTCTAAAATACTAAGATAACGCATAGCTACTGCTTGGTAATTAAGATGGAGGAAGCCAAGGCTGAGGTAGTACACTCCTGAAGTTTTCCTTTGTGTTTGTGCAGGTGAATGGCAGTGTGAACTGACATCCCTAAAGGGCATATCTGAGAGGCAAAGCTATGTCCTGTAGAGCTGGCATAGAACAGTAGAAAGCAAGGAAAGTAAGGGACTCCAACAGAACTGCAGGGAGGACCGGAAGAACAGCAAATAATCAGCCAATACTTTGAAATGCGCAAAGCAAACTCTCTAAATCCTGCATCTAATAATCTTATGATTAAAATTTCTGAATCTAAATAGCTGAGGGGATGCCTACTGACATTAACAGCTACAAGGTGAAATAAAACTTCCCAAGCTTTTCTCTGTTTCCACAAAATTTGAAAGTGATTACAAAATGACTTTTTCCTTCCCAGTATGAGCAGCTAGAGCCTATGTAATTGAAACAAATATCTTCTCTCTGAAGCTCTCCAGAACTGCTTTGTTTTCTCTTTCTACCTATTTACTGAGTCTTCCCTTCTCTTTCCTACAAATTCCAGTTTCATATTACTGATTTTGTGAACTTCCAACAATCAGGAAACTGTGCAGTTGACTCATTTCTGCACTCTAGCATACAGCTTGTGAGTAAGGGAAACCATAAACATTAAAACATCCTTAATGGTTTTGGGATTTTTTTTTAAAATGATAAGTGGAAGCAAAAGTGATTTTGGTTTGGCAGTGTTGTTTCTGAATATTGTATGCCCTGACAGTACCTGACACAGTCCCTTTTTATGATTTAGCAATGACATATCATCTTCAAAATTGAATATTTTCCATGAAATGAAATGCAACTTCTCCATTAGGTCACATCAGAGTAGAACAGAAGTAGAACAGTAAAACAGAAAGAAGAAAAACCCATTCTGTTCTTTGGGAGGTTTTCCCAGTGGGCTCTAATTACAACTGCAGTTTATTAGAGCACATTTCAGACCTCTCTTTAAATGTCCTGCTGTTCTTATGTGGAGTCCTCATGGCTTCAGCAGGACTCCCCTCACAGGCAGTCTGCCCACATGTGATCAATTGCAATATAGAGGGTTTAGTTGAGGCTGTGGCAGGTTTAAACAGCAGATGCTTTATAGATGTTGGAAACTATTTGGAGTGAACAGAAGTAAGGATATTATATAAACACTCTCCCACTCCTTTACTTCAATCGACTTACATAATTATTTCAACCTATGTAAGAAGTAAGAGCTAAATTCTCAACATTTCAGACACGGAACCAGGTTGGAGGTACCGCACATTGCCTCTTCTGGACTGGAGCTCTCTGGACCAGTGCCTTATTAGGACTGTCACCAAACTGAGTGGCCTTGAGTCACCCACTTCTTTTTCCAGTTGAGGAGGATGACAATATCCTCTTAAAACACACAGAAATGCACAGGATAAATACCCATAATGTCTGGAATATCATCACAGAGTCACCAGTAGCCTGTGTGGCACATAGCTACTCTCTCCCCAGTTCCCTCTTTTTCATTCCCAATTATTCTTCACTCCCAGGTATTCTTGAGTCATTATAATTTTACCAGACTTTATAGCTGTGAAATGTGGATTATTAGTTGGTTGGTGAACTTTTGATGGTTTCTTAATGAGGCAACATTGTCCTTGAAAAATGTATTATACGATCTGCTGATAATTAAGCCACCACTTCAAAAAATAATTGTGGGGTAATTAGAAGGTAGTCTCATCTTGCAAGGAGTAAATGGTTAAATTCTTTGGGGCCATGTTGTTATAGGGTTGAACAATGTACTTGGTCAGAATTGGAGTTTCACACAAATATTTTCATGTTTCCATTTCTTTTTTCTCCTTCCTGTCCCTTGTTAAAATTCACCTACCCTGACAGTTTTAGAACCGATGTTCTCTCTGCCTACTTTTAGAAAGGGATTTTTTTCCCTTTTCCTTTTCTTTTGATCCTTTTTTTCTTTTCCATTTAATAGGGCCAAGTCTGTACTTAGCAGATATCTACACATTGCTTCATAATACAAAGCAGTGCAGAAGATATGCCTAAAGCAGAGTGTTTCCCCCCAGAAGTGCAGAGATGACTAGTGACAGAACTATCTAGTTAATGCATGAAGCATTTAGTTGTGCAAGTATTAGATTATGAATCAGTAAAATAATAATTTTTTAAAGAAAGAAATCCACATGAAGCAGATCAAACAGAAAGGATTTCTGAGACATAAGCCATGAGACAGTGCTTATATTTCAGGGTGAATTCAGCACCTTTTTTAGCAGTGATTGCCAATTCTATCTCACTCTTGTTCTCCTAAGCCTTGATGCTGACCCTTACTTGGATTTAGCAGTGCTGTACTCAGATGGAAACTTCACTAAAACCAGCTTAATAGAGACTGAAATACTATTCAGCACATGCCCAGCACCACATTCAAAGAAGTTAAGTATTTGTCTGGTTTTGCTTTTAACATGGAGCAAATGCTCTCCAGAACTATAGATGCAGAGAAACAGAATTAAGAAGAGTGAACTGCCTGTTTAGTGAAGATGGCAAACAGGCAGATAAATTTGACGTTTTGGATATAGCAGCATTAAAAGAATTAGGACAAGCAGACAGCATGGAGACATTTGCCTGTTCTGTGTTTTTTGAAAGGGGTCCGTTCTTGTGCCTAAGTCAGTGATAGGGACAAATTTCTTTGCTGCCAATTACATTGTAAAAAACATAGTTGGCACCAAGATTTGTGCCTCATTGGTCCTGTAAAGGGGAGTCTTTGTAGTCAAACGGTGCTTCTGGACAAATTGCACTCTGATGACCTCGCACAGCTCCTGTACCTTATGAAGGGGAAGTCAGGCTGGAGCCTAACGTGTCTACAGATTGGATCTTAGGGGTTAGGTGATGCAGAAATGAATCAAGTTTTACATCAAGCTGAAGCACAGACGGGAGGAATAAGAAGAGCTCTTTGTAGACAGGAAAGAGATCTCCTGACTACGGAAAACCACCAGGAATTTACAAGAAAACTATCAAATCTTATTGGTGCACAGTAGACAATCCTTTTTAAAGACATGTTTCTATTCCTTTGCAGAAAATGCAAATGAAATATCACCCCATGGCAAAGTTTAAATTATACCATTCACCTTGTTTCACTCCCATGACAGGCACTTCGCTCCTGTGAGGTCTTTGGCACCAGTCTCCAGCCTGGCCCCTGACATCTTCTTCTGTAACAGTCAGCAGCTGTCCACAAGCAGACCATAATACTGACCATAATCATGGCTGGAACTGCCAGTTCAGACCCACAATGCCACTAAAAAGCACCTCTTTCACACTAGGGTTTAACTGCTCAACAGCTAATTTCCCACCTGGGACATCCACATGTGAAAATATGCTGCTCATTACAAGTGAGTTTCTTTACATGGCTGTTAGTTGCGGATCTGGACCAGCAGGCAGCACTACCCTCCCTCTCCAGAACACTAAATCTATGCTCTGTAAACTCAGTTTGGGACAACAGTTGCTTCATTTTAGGCAGTGATTTGAGACCCGTTGCTGAACATCTGTCATCTTCACTTTAACAAAGAACTACTGTTGTTTTGTTTCTTACCTGTTCTATACCCAGTGTTATTGAGATACACAGCGAAGGTACGTGGCTCATGAGTAGCCTGCCATGAGGGAGAAGAGCAGTTTTCATTGTTGGTGTATATGTTGTGGTTGTGCACATACTTCCCAGTCAGCATGGAAGAACGCGATGGGCAGCACATTGGGGTGGTTACAAATGCATTGATAAAAGTGGCCCCTCCATTCTCCATAATCCTCCTGGTTTTATTCATCACTTGCAAAGACCCTGCAATAAGAGGTACTGATCATCACTGTGCTGCAAAAAAAAAATAGTTAGAATATATTGGCTGCTATTACGCTATTAAAAGTAAAGTTTCAGTGATTAGCTTGCCTTTGGACATCAGTCTGTTCTATTCTGTAGCTTAGGTAATTTTAGAAGATAAGGGTTTTATTATATCACCAAAAATATTCTTCAGGATTCCAGAAATACAGAGTTCTTTTATCTCAGGCTTCAAAACACTGATGTAGAAACAGAATGTTAAACTTTAAAGCTGCATCAGATTTATAGGTGCATAGTTCTTCAAACATGGCTGTAGGAAAACAGTGTGTTACAGAGATCGTATCATTAGTCAATGCACCAGTAAAATATGTAAAATGCTGTGTTTACCAATGAATCTGCTACAATTCTTTCCATTTTATCAGATAATATGAGAGAGAGGAAGGAGGTAAAAGGAGTGAAAGATGGTGGGAGGAGAGACAGAATTCAGCAACAGTTTTCTAGAGGGAAGTTTACGTGGACACAGGATCAGCATATCTGACTCCAATGCCAAAGCACTGTGCTCAAAATCAGCTTCTGGGGATAAATCTGTGCACAAAAATATTGGCAAAATTCATCACCTTTGTCAAGAAATTACATTGATCCAGTTTAAAGTACAAAGACCTTTTTTGCATGCTTCAAAACATTTTAATGAACAACAAGGTGAGACAAGCAGGGCTTGCAGACTTCTGACTGCAGAAATACTGAGCAGCTCCTAATAGGGCCTGTCAGTATTTGCTGACAGCTGTCAAACTTTGATTTCTGTTATTCAACAGAACAGAGATTGAAGGGTGAGGGTGAACCACTGATATGTCAGTATGTGCCCAGGAAACATACCAACAGAGCGAATTGTAATAGTTGCAAAATTTTGGTGGTAAAAAGAGGTTTCTGGAATTTTACTTTTTTTTTTCACCTCGGTTTTACACTTAATTTTGCACAGTTAACAGTTGCAGGTTTAAGTCCATTGATGCCACTGATACAGTGAGAGTTTTTCTTGATTGTTTTGTTTGGGTAACTTGAAAATAAAATTTTTAAAAAGTTAGAATTTGTCTTTGAAATTAAGCATGCCCTGGTTTGCCTTTGGACTAAGGAGTCAGTGCTGAATACAAAATCTTTTGCATCAAAATTATTTGGTTAAAAAGAGGAAGAGATAGCTCTTCAGCATTTCCTTTGCAGTGTCAATGGCTGTGTCTTTAAGGATACATTTAATACAATGCAAGTAAGTCACCATCATTTTGGACTCTTCCTCTTTCACAGCCCTACTTTTCCAAATGCAGATCATCTGTATTTATGCTTTCCTGAACTTAATACGTACAAAAGCCATGTGTTTAAAAATACAGAGAAGTAGAGGAGTAAATGAGTGGTCGCTGAACACAAAATTCCATCTGTATGAGTGGGAGCATTTCAACAAGTTGTTGAGTAAAAAAGTGAGAGATCATCCTCATTCTACCTGTCTTTATCTTGGACCACAAGCTGGCTTTTTCTTTTTAGCTTTTATTTTGTTTTGTCTTGTTCTGTTTTTGCCACAGCTCTCCTGTTTTTGAAATGTCACAGTTTATTGCTGAGAGCTTAGCTGTGAAGTGCTTTGAGGTCCTCAGATGAAAAGTGCACTGTTCAGGTGCAGTAATGCACAGTAACAACAGAAGAGCTGATATGCACTTTCATGCCTCTATGCATTATAAATGACCAGCTGTTAGAGCGCTTCTTCATTCCTCTGCTTGGTCAGCCCTCTGCTCTTGCAAACCTGCTGTTTATGCGTAAGTTTTTCTTCCAGGCATGCACTCCCTGACACTGATAATAGATTTAGCCCCTCTGGAAATTCTAAAATAGGCACTTCAAAGCAGGTGAGACTTCCTCATTCGGAAAATAAAACACAACTAGGAGATAAAACTTGCTGATATAAGTTATAGCCCTTTGTTGTCTGTAGCTCTCGTCACAGCTTGTGCTTTACCATCTGGTCCACAGTCTTCAGGGCACATGTACCCAGGCACTGTCTGACAGCAGCACACTTGTGTTCTACCTGACCAATTGGGGAGCACCTGAGGGGAAACAAGTAACTGGAATGGCCACTTTGGACACAGACGTTAGGAAATTTTGGCAAGCAAGAAATTCAGTGTCACTTCTCAGGGGATTCTCATATGTCAAGAAATATGTTTAGTAACCAAGGTTTCACAGCAAGTCTTAAAGTAGTTATGGATTTTTATTCAGGTGCATCACAGGTGGGCATCTCTACACAGAGATAGTTAGAGCCACCTTGTCTTTACATGGGTTGTATGCAAGGCCCCAGAAAGGTGATGGACTTTCTCATGTCACAGCACATATCCCCATTTTGTCATTTTATGTTTTCTGGTGCTTTAGCTCTAATGAAGATGGAAAGCAAACGGAGCAAATTGTGCCTCGTCTGATGTATTCAGATGATTCTGTGATCTCTTCAGCCAGTGCTGTACTCAGTGGATGGTTTATATGTATTTCACTGGGTGATGCATTGGGCTGTGAACAAGGGTACAGAAAAAAGCAGTTGTCTAAAACGGACTTCTCACTCCTTTTTTTCCTAAACTTTTCCCACTTCCCTGACATCTCATAGGCCTTTAGGTTGGAAACACTGAAACTACCAATGTATTCATTAATTTTGACTCCTTTCTGACAAGATGTTATTTACAGTGAGGATTGTAAAAGTGGTTTGAGGATCATGGTTTGAGTACTGATATGTGCAAGTGATAGAGAATCAAGAGGAGGGGAAGAGACTAAAGAATGAACAAAAGGTTGTAGATACCTGACCTCAGGCCTGAACAGATTACAGACCTGACCCCAGTGGGAGCTGGGGATGCTGCCCTGAAGAGGAGCAATTTGTTTTCTCGAGGGGGGCAGTAGTAGTTCTGGGCAGTTCTGGTTCCTGGGTGCTGGTGTTTACACTGAGCAAGATGCCCATCTGTTTCAGTGCTGGGCAGTTATTTCTCTACCCTCAGGAGCTTGGCAGGGGAGAGAAAGTGCAAAGGCATAATTTAACCAGACATTTCCCAGCTTCTGGGCCCAGGTGTTTGCTGAGTTTCTCCAAGAGCTGTGGGCCAGGCTGCTTCACACCACGTAAGTTACCATCCACCAGCTGATCTGTAATATCCTCTGTGACACATTCCTCACAGCATAAATAGGAACTGACTGGAGTTTGTGGAGCAATTTGTGCATTTTATCTGGTAAGTTGAATGAGACAGTAGCTCTGCTAAAGTTCTTTGTATTCAGAATGCAAAACTTAAGGGGATGCTGCAGATAGATAGGAGGATGTACATACTCCTTATGCTTCAAGCACTAGCTAAATGTATGCTCTCTGCCTCTTGTAGATTTTACTTTGGATAACTCCTGAGTATATCCTCTGCACTCAGGCAGCTGAATATTTTAGTTCAATGCTTATACGTGCTCTGGAGACAAATTCTTCCTGATTGAAGTCTATAATGTACTTTTATGCTTTTATGTTAAAACATTCATTTAGAACAGCTTTTAGAAATGCTCGTGCAGGGAATACAATAGCAAAGAATCCATATCAAGAGACTTTCAGTCATATGAATTTTGGACACCAATGCCGAAATTTTATTCTGTTTGTGGCAGAAAGTGTTACTTTGCACTGACCTTTGGGAAACTAAAGTTTTTTCTCAGGAATCACTGAAGGGTGAGGGGATAATTCACACATGGAAAACAGTATGGCTTTACTTTTCAAATAAACAGAATGATTTATTAGTAGAAGTGAGAATAATGCAGTACAGTAAGTCTTGGGGCTGAATCCTGTTTCCTGTGAAATGATCTATGAAAAAGGGAAACCTGTGTCTTCATTCAGGGCAGTGGGAATGCATACACATCCAGGCTATTGCTCAGCTGCCTGCTAATAGGAGCCAGAGTGCCCTGTGAACATCCAGAGGAGCTTTCAAAGAGAGGAGCTCCACAATATGAACAAAGTGGCTTGCCACATCCTTCCTCCTCTTTCACCACTTGCAAACCCTCTCACAAGACTGAAGACAGCAAGTCAGTAACACTGTCAGTAACAGAGACATGTGTCTGCTGACCTACCTTTCCCAGTGTCTTGGAAAAAGTAAGTTTTTTTAGACCATGAAAAGGAAGACATGACTTGACCCTTTTAACGAAGATTTCAGAACAACTCTATCAAGAAGAAATGCATTCCTATTGTAATAGCTGTATTTTAGGCCAGAAATAGAGCTGGGAACAGCCATTCGTTATGCAGCATGGCTAAACAGAGCAGACATTTGAAAGAGTGAGAAATAAAAAAGATAAGATGTGTTCAGATCTAAAGGCCTGGTCTTGGATCCCTGCTACATAAAAGCACTTACTCTCAGTCATAAAATATAGTTCATTAATTGTGTTCTCACAGTCCTGAAGGACTGCGTAAATTATTATTGCATCATGACAATACAAGCATGCTGGCAACTAATGAATTGCTTTTAGATCTATACCGCTTTTTGTCTACAACTTTCTGGCTACAAGTATGTGATTTTAGGAAAAAAATGAACTATTTTGTTATAAGTTTTCTGGAATGAAGAGTTTTGATTTTTCAGTGTCATATGGTATTTTGTTTAGAAATTCACTACAGTTTTATTAAAAACATGTCTGACATTAAAAACCACTAAGAATGCAAGATTTCACTTTCAATTGATTTGCCAAATTTTCACCTTTTTGATCCTACCTTCCACCCCCAAAACTAAAATATTTGCTTGGGGGATAACCTAAAATGATCCTATTGCACTCCTTGATTTTTTCACTTTGGCCAGTGAACCAAAAAATCAGTTATATGCATAACTACCATTAATACCTTTCTAACTTAATGGAAAACATTCAAAGGCCTCCTGGAACATCATCCAAGTGTTTTAACTTTTTCCACCCTAAGGAAAAAAATAAAAATCACTTCTGGCTGGTATGTCCAGGTTGTGCTCAGATATTTAGTATACTTGTGAAAGCAAAACTATCCTATTTTTATACAAAAGCAGATGGATTTTAAATGGTTCAATAATTTCTGGAAAAGATAAGCATCTGTTCTGAAACCAGACCAGTTTGTCTGTGTGCATAAACATATCAGAAGACATACACGCATGTGACAGATATGTAGAGAATACAAATACTGACCTATACAGCTCTGAGGGAAGGGTTAAACCTTTCAACGTTCAAATTTTGATGTGCTACAGAAAGCCACAAAGGAAAAAAGAGGTTTTGATGAAATTTTTTTTTTACCTGTATATCCTTGCATGTATTATTAAATCCTTTTATAGTGGTGATTAAAGCCTTCCTTGGTGGATTTTGATAAGCATACATTTCCTAAAGTCTTTAATTAAATGTGATGAATGTTATTAAATTAAATTAGTTAACTCATTTTCCAAACTTGTCCCACATTCTGCTATTGTTGCAGTGCTAGTACCTTCTCTGAATTTAAAGTACTTTCTGCTTGGCAGAAATTACTGAAAGACACATGATGAATGAAGGAGCAAATAACAATTATTTCTCACCTAGCTCCACATCTTGATCATCTGTGAGTACGAGGATGATATTTGGTCTGATATTTTTTCTCTCCTGCAGCACACGTCCTCTAAACCTTGGGGACTTGACAGTGGAACAGTGACTTCTTAGCAGTTCAGTACTGAGCACTGCCAAGATGAGTGAAAACCAGGAAGACTTCATAGTAGTTCCAGTATTTCAATGAAAAGACTGGTCCAGAATTGCCTGAGCTCTAGTTTTTCAAGACCTGCAGAGAAGAAAAGAGATTCCGTTCAAGCAATAAATAAACTTTCAGTCACACAATGAAAGGATAACACTTAGGAAAGTCAAGCCCGAAACATACCATTTAACAAGATCATAAGCCATATAGTTGAATAACAGCTCTATTCTGTCATTCTATAAGAATAAATTCGGTCATTCTGCAACTATGCTTTCTCAAATAATTTTTGCTTGAAGTCATGCCACTGCCTGCATTTTGTATAGGCATGACTTCTAGTATACTCCTCACAGTGCTGCTTCTCCTACACCCCACGCTTCTTTTTATGCTTGCTCCTTATACTCAATACCTGGGAGCAGTAAAAATTGCTTGGGATGCAGACGTGTTCAGAACATCTGTAGGAGGAGTCCTGTAAGAAGCAGAAAGAAGAAGACTTGTCAGTCAAAGACCTCAGTACTGTGGCTGTGTTTCAAAGTCTCCAGAACTGCTCACTACAGCTTCTTTCTCTGCTCTGAAAGAAAAACGTAGAGAAAATTTGCATTCCCCCCAGCTTCCCTGCTTAATTTAATACATACCTACGCAGTCATGAGATGGCACCTTAGCTGCTAGAGATGAAGGACGTGTATCTCACGTCATCAAACACAGGTACTTTCCAATATTTATAGCCAGCATAAGATTCCAAGAATAAGAGTTAATTACATCATATGACACGTGGTAGAGTGATAAAGTTATTTTAGGTTAAATCACCTGCGTGAGCAACTAAACCCTTACAAAGCAGAGGGGAGAGCATGGCTATCTTTTGCAATCTGCATTCGATCACTACGTGAAAAGTCGTCTTCCCATTGACAAGAAAGCTCATACTAAATGACAGTCCAGCTGATCTTACCCAGCATTGTGAAAGACCTTAACTGTCCTTCAATCAATCAACAACAGACCTGAGTGCCTCATCCATAATGCACAGTACCTCTGGCACTGCCTCATCCTCGATACTCTGCTTTCAGACTCAGCTTAGTACATTATCAGAACCTCCCCTCTGTACCTGTCAGTCAAACAGCCTTGCTTTTGTAAGACCTGATGCAAGCACCGAGGCTTGTCTTTGCTGCAGCAGATTTAAACTTGTGACTGCAAATGACTGATTTGTGCGGAAAGGAGTAGGTAGCCACTTACACTTTAACACTTTTGGCATTACTGAATGAAGCTTTGCAAAAACCATCCTGTTACACAAGGGAAGGAAGGGAATATCTGAGGGCAAAAAGGAAGGGGTTGGGAAAGAAACCTCAGAGTCATGCCTATTCCCTCCAGGGTATTGACCTGCCACATACATTCCTTCTAGCTTTATTCCGGAGCTATGGATAAAGCACAGTGATATCTGTCAATAAAAAAAACCCAAATCACAATCCCACCCGAGCCCAAAAACTTTTAAGACGTCTGCCCAAGGATAAGCCTGCATGGAAACTGGGATGTACAGTATATGATTAGACTGGAGCATAATTCATCAGGAGATCTGTGTGCACCCACACCTGAGACTTTGCATTCAGACATGCAACATGAGCTACAAACAGATTAATAAGTAGAAATAATTTAATAAGAGCAACAGAGAAGACAAAAAAGGCCTCATCACCTACCTAAAAATGCATTAATAGGAAGGTGCTTTAAATTTCAGGGGAAGAAGCCAGAGGAGAGGCAGGGGATGGGACTTGGTGTCGGACTGCTAGAAAAAGGATTGTGTTCACATACACCTTTTATTTTAAGCTTCACAAGCTAAACAGTTTCATGCTCCTCACTCTGGCAGGCTGCAATTACACCAGAACAGTGTGAACATCTTTAAAAGGAATATCCAAGCGTCTGTGGCAAAGAAATCTGCCTTTCATTGTCTCTACACCAACAAACAGTCCAGCCTCCCACTTTACATTAGAGCACTGCAAAGCCAATACAGGGGATTGGCATTTTAAAGTTAAATACCATTTCAGTGATTACACAACATTCAGATAAGTACACTGGAAGTCTGTAATTAGTCTGGACTGACTTTTAAAAATAGTTCAATTTCCATGTATTTGTTCTAAGTCACATAAAAGCCAACAAAAGCCCCCAAGACCAGGGTTACCGAAGTCAGCCTTCTTCTGACAGACACCAGATACCATGCTCTTGGTGCAACAGCAGAAATACAATTTCTCTAAATGTCTGATCTTTAAATAGCAAACCTTTGACTCATCTCACAAAGCACGAAAGGCTGTGTGAAGTGAGACTCAGTGTTTAGTTTCTTACCTCAGTTGTATCGTACAGCAAACTTTTTCAGACAATGTTGACAATGTGACCCAGAAAGCGCAGTCATCCTGGACTACACTGAGCAAACATTGGCACCAACGTGTTTGAATAATCCCCCAAGGATGAAACTGCAAGTTCCTGACAATTACACCTCAGTGCTAATAAAATTATATTAACCCAAATGAACATTAACAAGTATTCTCCATTTCATCATTTTGGGCTTTATTAGTTAGTTTTAAATCTTCCTTTTGCTTTAGCATGTTAGGGCCACATTAGACAAGCCTTTTCTAGGAAGAAGTGTGAAGGGCTTCTTTACCAACTCTTATTTTTGGTCTTTGCAGGACAAAGGAAGATATCAGGACTGACCTATGCGTTATAAACTTAATTACCCAAGATTCATTGACTGTTTCTTGCACAAAAGCACAGTAATGCCACCTTTCTTGCTCATTTCAGTTTTGCATATGATAAATCTTTATTGAAAGGTGATCTTTGATAACTTGCCCTTTTAAAGTCTGTTTCCCAGCCCTAGAAGGAAACAAAGTAAACTATCAAATATAGGCTGATAGGGAAGACAGGCTGCAATGTTTTGTGGGGTTACTGGCTGGTTAATCTGTAAGTGCCCTATGGACACTGTAGCTGTCTCGAGAAATAGATGAAAATAGAGAGAAATTCTAAAAGGAAGCTTTTCAAATCCACTTGGAGAAATAAAATTTTTGTGCAGTGTTCAGAAATCAAGGCAGTAAAAAACTATAAAATGCTTTTCTCTAGCCAAGTAAACAAGTGATGATCATAACTTCTATATATGCTATTTGGGAAATTTAAGTGATATTTTCCCTAAGAATGTACATAGGACAACTGAAATGTAATCAGTAAATAAATGAAACCAGAAAAATCCAAAAGAAACTGTTTTACCTCATCTGGATGCAATTTTTCATTCAGTGATTCTTTTTTTTTTATCCCCCAGGAGCACAAATTCACCGTTTGTACTCATCTTTCATGGATAAAATCTGAAAACTTGGATTTTTTGGTTGGTTCTATGCTGCTATTATTATAAAAGGCAGTTCATGGACTCACTGATGTGGAGAATTAAGTACCTGTGAAACTTGAATTACATTGGCAGGGCACTGCAAGAAGGGCTACAGTACCACTTCATGTGATGTGGCATAAAAACTAGGAGACTTATTTCTAGGTCTCTTAAGAGGATGTTCAGTGACTAGGAAGAAGAACAAAAGGTAGCATAGTATTTTTTTAAACAATTTCATAGTTTTTATATCAGTTTTGGCCAAGATTTTTCAGTGCATTGACTGAAAGTGTTTAATTTGGATCACAACAAAAGACATAGTTTTCAAAAAAAGAGAATTTTCCCTTCGAAAATCCGCTTTGTTTTCACATCCACATTTTTTACTATGATCACTAGAAGTGCCATTTGTTTTTGGCCAACAAAAATCTGTCCAGAATCATACACTTTTGCTTTTGAAACAGGGCACTGAGTATCAACAAGAATACTCAATTATGGCTTTAAAGGTGTATGAACTTCTCCATATTTAACATTCTACAAATGTGGCTTCCACATACCCTTACACAGAGCATCTGGCTTACATGAACAGATTCTTTCTTGCTTGTAAATCTGAAATCAAATGTGGAGATAATTAATAAGGACAGTGGCTATGCAATGCCCCACATTCATGGCCAAGTGAGACAACTTTGTCTTCTCTGCACTACAGAGCTGCTGTTTCCTTTTGAACATGATATTGAGGACATCACATTATCCAAGTCATAGGTTAAGGCCCACTGTTCTAGTGGCCTTTCCTTAGAAAGATATATGGATCAACTATGGACAATAAAGGAAGCCACAGTAATAATAAATACTAATAGTACTAGTAATAATGTGGACTGTTATTGTGGAGCTTAAGCAGCAGAAGTCTGGATTCTGTTCCGCTTATATTAGTAATACATGTGCCCAGTGAATTGAGAATATAAGTTACCACAGGGATCCTAAATCAAGAGACTCCTAATGCAGCAGCAATTTTTTGGTTAAGTGTTTTGTTCCTCATTACTATCCAGTATCCTACTGATTATTTCTCTGTACTTAGATTTCACTGCCTCCAAAAATTTACATAGGCGTATATTATTAAGATATAGTCCAAAAATTAATGTTCTGCTACTTAGGATATTTCTAAGATTTGCTGACAAATACTAGGAACTTGCATAAAAATATATCAAAAGCACAGAAAAGAAGCAGGCGGCCTTGTCATTGCAAGTGATAAGTTGCCTCATTTCCTTAATGTAAAAGATCATCTTGGATAATTTCTTCTTATAGGTTTCTCTGATAAATAAGTGGATAAAACCTCTCAAACAAACAAGACCCCAGATGTCAATCACCACAATAAAATGAGTTTTCCTTCCTCACCCCAAGCAGAAAAGCATTATCTTCCTATGCACTTTGTCTATGACCTGCTGACTGTTTAGCTTTAATGAACATTTTTTTACAGAAATATGACCCCAGTGTTCTCCATTTCCTTCAAATCAGGACTCTCCATAAGAAAAGTAGAAAGGCAAAGGACAACAAGAAGAATTCTTATAATTCATAAACAGCAGAGTAGAGATTCCTGCTGTTGACACAGTTTTGTAATTTCCAGTATGAACTTGAGGGTTGGTCACATTGGTGAGCACCTTGTCAACACCATTCCAAACACCTGCCCGTCTGCCTGTAGTACCAGAAATCACTGTCACTGTCATCAAGTTAGCTGGAGGTGGCTTCACACATCCATACCCCTGCAAAGGTCACATTCCATGTTTTATGCCTACCATTTTTCAGTTCCTTGCTTTGAAGCGAGCTGTGTCCACCTAGCAAATGCCCTGTACTCTGGAACATTCTGCATATGTGGAAACTCCAAAGTGAAAGGAGTGAAAGATGTTTTCTCAGCCACACACATATGGCTTTCTGTGAGCCTTTGATGTTTGTGTCAAAGTGTGGATGGACTTCTTAAAGCCTCACATAGTCTATGTTAAATGAATTATAACAGGTGTGTGGTTAGAGACCAATAAAATTAGTAACTTCATGAGATTAGTAATTGTGCAGATAGATAGAAATTACATAAGGTCAGGGAGGGAGATGTTCATCTGTCCAAAGCAACCTACTGGTTCAGAAGTCTTAAACCTTTCCTTAAACCATATTGCTTTGACAACTAGAAGGCTGTAACACCCTACAACAACAACTCTCAATTTCTCTAATACAGTGAGTACTTAAGTGGAAAAAGCTGTTGAGAGATGACTGTTTAAAGTTTAGTAATGTTAGTGCTCTTCTCACATCTTACACTTCTATCTTATATTTAAAAGGCAAACACTGCAATCTCAGACTACCAGGCATGACCGCGTAAATCTGCAGGTCAGTTTCCTGTGGGAATAGTGAGCCTGCAGCCATGGGAAACACATTTACAGTACAGCAGAAGTCAGGAAAAAGTAAGATCTACCATCTCTTCTTAAAGGTTAATCCCCTAATCTTAGTTGTAAAGTAGAGGATTTGCAGTGAACACAAAGAATGTAGCTCCTATCGGGGTCTAATCTAATAATTATCTATTGGCACACTTTACTAATCAATCAGTTATCTGCTCTCCTTCCAAACATAATATGTGTATTATAATGATGTATTGTCAATGCCTCAGGCTAGATTAATTTAAAGTAGCTGTAATTTAAAGCAATTGAAGGCAGAGAGAATCATAACCTTATATTACGTTTTTACATTGTAATTTCACAGTTACCGACAGGAAAGGAAAAAGCCTGCAGTGACTTGAAAGTATAACGCACGCTTGCTAACCCACTTTTATAGCTTTGTATAGGCTAAGGAATATTCTTCTAGGTAAAAGTTTCCAACACTTCGTATGTCAGAGTAAAACAACAAACTCCAATCACTTTTTAAAAATATGTAACTGCAGAAGAAATTCTCTATATTTGAGAAAAGGAAAATGTGTCTTTGATTTTAATGCTGTTATTATAGTTGAATAAAACATTAGAGAAAAATAAAACCAATGTTTTTTGTATTAGCTTCAAATCTGTGAAAGTTTTAAAAGAAAATTCCTGCATATTTTTCAGCATGCTGCTAAGTTACAAACTGCTAATAATATACAGTTACTTCAATTTATTTCTCACCATCTGATTTACTTTGTTTTAGAATTTCATATTTCAACACAGCCAAGAAGAGCACTTGTCATACAAAAGAGCCTGGTATAATTGAGCCAGATGATGTGCCCCACAAGTAAAATCAGCCATTCATGAAAGCTGGTCACCAGAGGCCATTTCAAACAATGCACATTTCAAAGTAATCTAAAGTAATCCCTTTTCTCTACTGATTTGGTTTCCAGGCAGTCTTAAGCACATGTGTGCAGCAAACAGGAGGCTTATTAAAACCTGATGTTATATTGGAAGTTATAATGCCATTGCCTTGTGATTGAATTCCGTGTCTGTTAGTCTTCAAAGAGAGGAAAAAAATCAATTAAATTTATATGCTTATTAAACATGAGTGTCATGATACGTGCACTTTATTAGCACTTGCTAAATAATTAAGACTGAGAAAGATAATTAGATGTGCACTAGGGTCCAAACAGGCTTCTGATATCAGACTTTTTTAATCTTTAAAGAAAGTGGCTTTCCAGCTACCAGGTAGTATTATTACTAAGAGACTCCAACTATTTTTCAAACATAAAGAGTAAATTCTGTGTATGAAAGAATTGCAGATAATTTTAAAATTCCATTTAAACCCACATATCTTTGCTATATCCCTGCTCACTTCAGCAGTGTGGGGCATTATGAAAACATACCTTACAATAACACAGTGCCGATTCAGTAATCCAGTAAGTAGTCTTGGTTGGGAGATCATATAACAGAGGTGAACAACAGCGACACAGTTTGCACATTTCTTTAAATTTCTATTTAAGTCCACCAGCTTTAGAAACAGTGCAAGAGTACAGATTTTCACATCCCCTTTAGGTAAAGAACTCTTTCAATTTAAAAAGCTTCCTTCCTACATATGTTTACTTCCCCTCAAATTTCTGAAATTCTCTTTGAAAGAGGGACTTTTTATTTTTTATTTGGTAAATAGTTTGCTTTCCTAAATAAATGGACACGATCAATTTGAATACGAATACAGCATCTTTAGCACAGAGTAGCTATGGATCTACGTATATAGGAGAAGGCAGAGAACATGTCAATTTCCTCATGGCAATGTACACATCTCCATTATTACAGGGAGAGGTTAAGGTAGGTTGTGCCATCGTGTGGGTGGGTGGTCTTTCGGTGGGAGCAGAGCCTAATGCATGGCTGCTCTGGCTACTTTCCTTGCTGACAGCACAGGGGGAAGCATCAGGAGTTCAGGGGCCCAGAGGAGCCAATGCTAGGTCTGAAAGCATGAGGAACTGGCACTATGAATCTATATAGATGTCTGTACATAAACAGATAGCATCACCTGTACTCCTAGGAGAGGATCTCAGATGTACTTTAAGCTGTAGTGCAGTGTATTCAAATGAGTTTTACTCTAGGTAAGTTCAAACTGACTTTAGTAGGAATTCTAGGATAGACCCAACAGATCAGGTCCTGAGTACTGATTTTAAAGCAAGATTGTCCTCACTAGCCTACTTCTTTTTGTCAAGCAGCTTTTCCAGTCCTGGCACAGTATAATTTTGCTTACTCTGATATACATGTAAAAGCTCCTTGACAGATAAAGAAATCTGTTTTCAAATAAGTTCTTGACAAACCTGTGCTATAGAGAAACCAGCTTACTAATAATTGTAAACACCTGGGGGGGCACAAGGTACATCCCCAGTCCACAAACAGAGGGGACTTGTGTCTATCATAGCAATTCTTCCAGTCCTGCCACCTTGCTGTCCCACAGCCTCCACTCAAACACACACCTGCATATGCTTGAGGGGATTTCCAGTGACCTGCAACTGACTCACTGTGGGAAAACTCAGAAAGTTAGCTCCACATGGCCATGTCCTTCCAGGTGAAAAAGGTTTTGCACAGGAATGGCAGCAACTATGAGCAAGGAACACAAGTAATGCATTTACTGCCAAATCAGACGTCCCAGGTCCTTACTTAGATCCCAATACATATGTTCCGCTATGTAAAATAAATATGCCTGCTGGATTCAACAGGACTGGTCAGGTCCTTAAAACAACCTCTTGCAGGCTCTTTGATATATCTCTGGTGCAAAGCTGCTTTAAGATCTTTGCTAAATACTTCAAGAAAAGCTAAACACATGAGAAAGGCCAAAATATAAGAATCATCTGGATAATGAATTTCATTTGAGAATTAGTATACCTTTCAAAAAAGCCCAAAATCAGAGTTATCCTTGCCTGTTCAAGGACAGAATATACCATATACAACTTATCTGTCTGAGGAATATAAATTCTCTCAGCCTGAATTCTGGTAACTTGTTCTCAAAGAGCTGTTTGAAAATAATCTTCAGTCTGAGATCTAAGAGACTCCAGAAGGACTTGTTGAAATTATTCTGTGAATAATTTTATCTCAGAAAACATTTTGAAAGGCTAGCACATATAAATGTGCTTTCATTTTCAAGGGAAAATGCCTACAGAAAGGTTTTCTTCATCTTTCAAGCTCACATACAGGTACTTTCAATTTCACCATCCTAGCTTCTGTAGATGAGAGAGCAGTTTTAAAGGATGCAAGACAAAACTGAATATATTGAAGCACCCATAATTTTATTTACAACGCATTTCTTACTAAGTGAAGTTCCTATTTAGCAATGAAGAGACATGATTTTATATCATATTTATAAATTATATATATAACATATCTTTATAGGTAATCAATGGTAAGCCTGTTCATGAGCCAAGCTTCTACTAAGATGCCTGACACAACACTGACTGAAATATTTTCTCTATCAGTGATGGAGCAGGCAGTCCACCTGATGTCCCAGTGTCTGACTGCATTATGCACAGAGAGGGAAGACAGGAATGGAAACTGGTAATCATTAGGTAGAAGCATCTGAATAATACAGTACAGATTAGGAGCGGAAAGGAGCAGGATGTATCTGAAATAATTCCCACCTAATGGAGAAGAGATAGAAAGGCAAAGTACAGAAATGTAGTGCTTTTCTTCATTTTGTGTGGGAAGGAATCTGGGAGGCATCCCAGTTGACAGTGATTATTGTGGGGAAACCATCAGTGATTGCTTTACTGGATGGTTTGTTTGTTTGTTGGTTTGTTTTTTTTTTCCCTAAATGTAGATGAGATGTTCTTATGTGAAAGGTGTCTCACAAACTGCATCAATGACCCAATTCAGGAATGCTTAGACCAACACATAGAGAATCCACTTCTTTAGCAGGCTCAGCTGTGAGGTCAGACCAGGCTGCTCAGAACTTTACCAAGGTTTGGAAACTCCAAGGATGGACACTGCCCAAATGCACTGGGGCCCTGTTCTACTGCTTGACTGAGTTGAGGGTGAAATTGGATTTTCCTTACATTCAGTCTGAGCCTTTTTTGTCCACATTTATGTCCACTGCCTCTTGTTTTCCTGCCATTCATGACTGTCAAGAAAGAGGCTCCATCTTCTCAATGACTTCTCTGTAAGCACTGAGGTACTGCTGTTAGACCTCCCAAAGCTGTCACTGCTCCAGGCTGAACAACCCTGCTCCCTATATTCTTCACCCAGGACAAGGGCTCCAGCCCCCAGCCGTCTTGATGGCCATCTGCTTATGTCTTTCCCCTATCAGGGACCTAGAACTGGACATGGTATTTTAGATGCTGTTTAGCAAGTGTTGACTCAAATACATTTTAATATTTGTTTAAAGTGGTATTGCTATTAGGGAAAAGTGAGATGAATTAAATGAAACAAAACTTTCACAGAGCCTTTCCTTTCAAAGCAAATGAATCAATAAAGATTTTCAAAGATCTGTATTGACCTAAAACACGATTTTTCTATTTCTGGTTATTTCTGAACATTCTGTGTTTTTCTCAGGACCAGAAATGAATAATGACAAAAAAAACCACAAGTTTTGTTACAGTTACAGGCTGACCATGATCCAGAAGGCAGCAGTACATTAGTAGACTGTTTTCTTAAGGACACTGCCACCAAAGCAAGTCCTGGAATTCAGTGTATAGTAGTATCACAGAATAGCATCCGTGTCTCTCATTGTCCACAAGTCTAACACTCTTCCTACTGTCTTCTTGGTCCACTTAATTTCATCACTATACACAGTTTATAAGAGATGTCTGACATCTGTCCCTCCCATTTAAAAGTCTTAAATGTTAAAGGCCAAATTCTATTCCCCAGTCACAGGAATTAGACAGAATTTCAGGCCTTATTCAAAGTCCCTTGAGCTGGTCAGAAGTCTTCCAATTATTTCAGTGGGTGACTGCTTCAACAGAAATGAAAGCTTATTTAAACATTCTTTTGTGTGTGTGTGTGTGTTTGTTAATAAAGCAGAGTGATAAAAGCAGTCAGGATTTGGAAAAGTGCAACTCTATATATGAGGGAACAGAGATTTGAAATCCCATCTGTCCCAGGCCCCGTGTAAATGTAAAGAGCACAGCTGGAATGAAACAAATGATCTGACTGGTTTCTGATGAGCTGGGTGGTGTAAATGTTTCACACTAACCACACCACACTCATAATATAGGAGCTAATTCATCTGCCATGAATACATACCTGTGTATGTTGTCCTTTAAAATAAACAAGCAAAAATGAGTAATTTATCAAGAGTTAAATGAATATTTTTCCAGAGGGACCCTTTCTGTCCCATATGGCTGATTTTAAAGTCTAAATGCAGGCAGTTTTTAAGTTACAACCTCTGTCTCACTATGTGAAACAGTTACTGCTTTAAAACATGGAATTTCAAATTTTTAGCGCTGTCAACAAGTTCCAATTGTTCCTGAAAGTATCATTCAAGCTGCTTATGAGTTTCTTAGAAGACTGAAAAACTAAACACAGGCTGCAGACAGTGAATAATTATAATTTCCAAAGCTTCTATTTACAATGGCACCGCATTTTCAAAATGTGTTTATTTCTAGATTTTATTTAAGAAATTTTGATGGAAGGTATAACCACAATAAAGCAGTTTTATAGGAAAAGTCTAGTGGAAAAAAAAGGGAAATCATAACCAGCCCTTCATGTATTAAATTTTACAAATCTTTTTATTTCTTAATATCTTAAAATCTATCAAACCCCCATATTATTCTTGAAGATATTATTATGATCTATTAATGCATTTCCACGGTTTTTTTACACTGGGAATGAAGCTAACAACATGCATTTGTGTCCGCAGAAAGGCAACTCTGATCATAAGCTCTAATAGAGACTGAGGATCACAGGTTTCTTAGATTATGATAGCTTCCAGATATTTCCCCCCCTCCAAATTAGAGGTGCTTTCCATGGTTTACAGTGAAGAGTAAATAGTGCCTCTTGGACAGCAGATGCAGAAATTACTAGATTTCCTTAGAATCTCCTTTAAAAGCAGAGTGGTTTCAAGCAGATGATGTACCCTAAATTCCCTCCCCTGGGCTGTGGGATGCGGGATGACAACACTCATATAACACACAGCATAACCCACTTCTTGGTCACCTGCTTGGGTTATCCCATTTTACTAGAAGCTCCTAGAAACTTTTCCTTAGCTGGTAAAATATGTTTAGATTATAGATATGTTAAAACTCAGGAAAAAAATATGCCAAGGTTTCAGGGTATAGAGAGAGAATCTGAAATGCAAAATGCATTACACTAATGTATCATATGGCACTGGATTATGTTTCCGTTGTCTCCTGCATTTAAAACTCTGTTGACCCTTGCTCAGAGGCATTTATCTTAACATTGCAACTATTTGTAAAACTCCTGCATGACTTTCTCTAGCCAAACTAGGCCTTTATTACAATATTGAGTTGCGTATTCAGCTTTTCATGGGATAGAAATGCAAAGAGATGTAGCAAAATGCCTGAACGTTGGAATGTGTTTCCTATGTTCGCTAATGCAATTTTTATGTATCTGCAAATTAAATCCATCACTGTGACATGGGTAGGTGATGGAGGAGCCCCAGGGGGCTGGAATGGGGTCCTGAGTCATAAGCCCCAGGGGGTGGGCAGAAGCAGGCAGGGCCAGAAGTACCTCATGTTCATGACATGCACAGGCAACAATAGATCAGTTGTAAATGAATGAAAAAGTATCTACACAGCTGAATGAGAATCAAAACCCATTATCTATAACTACAGAAAGGTTGCACTCAAAGCTGAAATGGACAAGCACCTTTCACAAGGCAACCTTTAAGGATAAATCCTCAGTTTTGTGGTGAAGGTTGTAAATAGCAACAAACAAAAATTCTGACACAGTAGAATGGAGCATATCACAAATCATCACCTTACAGTACCAGTATGATTAAAAGGGATCTATTTATTACAAATTATCCTATCTTCTATGGTTTAACATTGAGTTCAGCAGTCTATACAAAATACAAATCAACTGTTAACAGTCAAATGATACAGATTTTAGCTTACAGGTGACGACACAGTGGGAAGGCAATTTTAGGAAGCACATAACCATAACCAAATAGGAAAGAGCTTTTGCTAATACATTTTCTTTTTAGCGTGAAATTGCTTAAAACCAAGGTAGCTGATTGACTAGTGTGAATCATATGCGTCTCCTAGACAGTGCAATGAATGTCACAAGTTAGCATCTAATACCTGCTTAAGGCTTGGCTGAAAAACGCCTTCTGCCATATGTTATGGAAATATCCTGTTGAATAGGGCTTTTGAACAAATTTTTAATGTGTCATTCTCTGTTTGCAAACTTTATGTTGGATATAAAACCTTCAGAATTTTTTTCCTGCTTTCTTACACGATGTCTTTATGTACGTTTCTGGATTCACTGTGCAAAGAATTAGCTAATTGATTATCACTGGTATCAATAAAAAACATTGAAACTAAAACATAGAAGGATCAGCTCAACTACTCTGAGTCCAGGTTAAGCTTCCTACTTACTCCGAGACTTGAGGCTCAGTAGGAAATCCTGAACTGTTCAACTGTTCAAACTGTTCAATCCTTAACTGTTCAACCTGAAAATAAATGTCAATACACTTTTATGTGGTGGAAAGAAAAACAAAAAAAATTCCACTGGAAGGCTTTTGTCTTCATTGCAGTGTGAAATCAAAAAATCTGAATCTTGAAAGCTAAACTGTCATTCTCTGTCCAGCTCTACCTTTAATGAAAGACATCATTCAGATCATACATCCCTACATAGTTCAGATCATACATCCCTATGATATTAAATGGCAACAGTCAGAAGAACAAGACCTCCCTTAAAATGATAATATTACTGCTAAGGATGTTGTACAGGAAGGGCTTTCCAAATCCAACACCATTCTGTAATTTATTATGGATGATGATTTGAAAGTTAGACTGGACAAAGAGCTTTGATCCTTAATAATCACCCAACTAAACCTCCTTGAAGATGTATTCTTGACTTGTTTCCATTCATCAATCTTACATTCGAGCTAAGACTGTCTTACACTTAGTTCATCTCTTTACCTGTAAACTTATCACACATTATTCAGAAATTATTAAAATAATGATAAGCTGAGAATGCTGCATTTGGGTTAGTGTTCAAAGTATTACCATCGTTTCACTTACTGCTCCATACTGTAGGAATATCAGACAGCGTGTATATCCTGGTTTTGGCTGGGATAGAGTTAATTATTCCTAGCTGCTGGTGCAGTGTTGTGTTTTGGATTTATTATGAGAATAACATTGATAACACATCAATGCTTTTAGCTGTTGCTAAGTAGTGCTTATACTAAATAGTGTTCATACTTAATTCAAGGACTTTTCAGATTCTCATGCCCTGACAGTGGGAAGGGTGGAGGGGCACAAGGAGCTGGGAGGGGACATAGCCTGAACAGCTGATCCCAACTGACCACAGGGATATTCCATATCACATGATGTCATGCCCAGTAATAAACAGGGTGGCGGAAAGCTGACCAGGGACCACTGCTCAGGAACTGGTTAGGCACCAGTCGCCAAGAGGTAAGCAATTGCATTGTACATCCCTTGTTTTGTATATTGTAATTATTTTATTGTTATTGTTATTATTTTTGCTCTTTTTTCCCTTTCTTCCCCTTTTGTCCCATTAAACTGTGTTTACCTCAGCCCATGAGTTTTCTTACTTTTATGCTTCTGTTTCTCATTTCTTGATTATGATCCTGGGGTGCATGGGGAGTGAGAAAGCAGCTGGGTGGTGCTTAAGTTGTTGAGTGGGGTTAAGCCATGATACTGTATTTTTTCAGAAGTGTATAGTGCTTGTTACCTTAGGAGCCAAACAGGGGAACTGGGAAAGCTTTACTGATGTTTACCTATTTACTTAAACAAAATTCAGACAGGTTCATATTACAGTCTTCATCTGTGTTATGGTTCTCTGCCATATGTAAATATGGAACATTCAATCTTTAATTGCTCCTCAACACCCTTGCTTTTTCTATCTTTGAAGACAGAGGGCATTGAAATTGTGTAATCTACAGGGCATTCAGACTTTAGCAATGACAATGCTAGTGGGAACTAAACTATGACACATCACTTGCTGCTATTGTGGACTATCATGGCAGATGCATCATTTGTTAACTAGGCATGTCATCCATTGCAGCAAGTGGAGCACATCTTGAACTGTAAGTTAGCACAGTTGTGCCAGTGGATGAACTTGCTGATCATACAATCAGGCTAGTGTTATTATCTTGTACTTTGTTCCTAGGTCCCACAGAAAAAAGTCCTCACAACATGCTTGTGCCTCAAGGAGCAGCACTTGCATTCAAGCAGGAGTCACCATCTGTTGTTGATTTTGTTCATTACTGGCACAGGCACAGGTAAGATGTTCTTTTCTATCCACCATTACTAGAATTGGTTTTAAATCTATCTAACAATATCAATTCACATCTGAACCTAATTTTTGCTCAGGATCTTTCCCCTGTCCTTGCAGCAGGAAAGGAGCTGTCAGCGTAAAGTCAAGGTTCCTTAGAAAGGAAACTATATTGCACATGGGAGGAACCAGAAATTACTAGTGCAGTGAAAATATTTTCCCAAGTCTTCAGTGCAACACACTGGAACTTCAGTAAAAATAAATGTTTATGGTCTTGTAATCAAAGTTTTCTCTACTTCCATGTCTATTACTGCTGTTGTCACCTGTGCTGACAATGAAATATCTTCCTCCCACTTTTGGCAATTATTCTGTATCTTAGAATAACCAAGGGTTATGATTAATGTATTATTCTTATTAACTGGCCTTCTAGAAAAAGATATTGACAGTTGAAGACAGGATACAGCCATCAATATTGCATGAAGCCTTCTTATTTACAGATCTTTTCCGCACTCCACAGTTTTTCTTTGATGGCCAGTGGTTATGCATTCAGTGAATATTTCCTGCCTATTCCCTTCCTCTAAGAAAATCTCATAGTGTAAGTACATCAAAGCTGCTGGCTACAAGGAATTAGCAAGTGATCACCCTGTGGAGGGTCTCTCAGTCTATGAATACTACCAATAAGTATGAGAGTTTCCTCAATGTGTAATTGCTTACTCTTCATCCCAGCAGGTTTTTCTTTACTTAATCATCAGCAAAATAACCCATGTAAATCACAAAATAGCCTAGTTGTTTGATCATTCCCTTTCTTTGTGTTAGCCCTTTGATATTTAACCTCCCATTTTAGTCAGCTTTACAAGGATGTTTTCCAGAGAAACAGTATGTCTCATTTGATGCTAAATTAATCATTTGAAGAGAACATGTATGTTGCTAGGCTGGCAGTAAGTGTCTGCGTATGAAAGCAGGCCCAGTTGCAGGCCACAACGAGTTGCTTCTGCAACAGACCAAGAGCCCTTCAAGTTTCTTGACCTAGGAAGCAGGTCAGATATGATCGCTGCTACAACAAAGACATTTCTTGAATACAAAAATGCCTTTGCAGTCACACCAGCTAATCAGTCTGAAAATCTCAATTTTATTTGACTTTAAAATACTTCAAGATAACAGCACAATACGGCTGACATGGTAGAAGAAAGGCTAATACTTAATCTTTTCCAAGCCATGACAGACATGCAAATTAACATCTGACTGGGATGATAAGCCTTTTGACAAACTCTATGTATCTTTTCACCTACTAAATGTGATTATGATAACAATTCTATGATTCTATGAACTAAAGCAACAACTAACTCCAGAAGAAAGTAACTTCAAGTGGTAAATAAAACACTTGCACCTTTATTATAATAAAAATAAAGTCTTTGCAGTAAGCAATAGGATATGTTGTCCCTTCTTTGCTCTGCAAACATTTATCTTTTTTCTCAACTCCTGAGAAAGCAAGAGAACTGTATGCTAACTATAACACATTTAGCTGTTATTTTCTAAGATCAAGCAGATGGTAGTGAACTGTGTGCAAGAGGATGCTGAAAAGCAGTAACTTAGGATCCACCTGGGTTCAGTTCTAAGGCCACCATGACGGAAAATTGATACTCTTACACATATATGTATGTGTTACATAAGAGGTAAAAACACTTTAAATAATATTTAAATTTAAACTTTAGATGACAATTTCAAAAGAAGGAAAACCTAACAGAAAGAATATTCTTCTCAATAACAAGATAAGCTTTAGCCACAGAGATACACAACACTCTGTAAAACTGCTCCCAGATTAAGGTGTGTAAGTTATGTGGCAAATATTATAGGGATCTTAGTCTCCATCCTGCCTCATGGGATGAAAAGGGGTGTTTAACTGCTGGGCTCCTGCTGGTTTTGAATGAATATGCAATGCTTCATTAATATTTATCCTTTTTCTTCTAACCATACTATACATGATCTGTTTCGGAGTTTCAGGAAAACCAGCAATTATCACATCAAAGGTCATCAGTCCACCAGGGAAACTTCAATCCTTAACTGATGGAGAATTGCTTTAGCTTTTGCAAACATCTCAGATCAGGCGAGCAAGTGTTTTCCCTCCTCCCTTCCCTCCTGTGACTCTTGTTGGTTTTATTTAATCAGCTTAGAAGACCTCCTTAGTTTTCCTGTGATGCCATACGCTATCCTAGACATCAAAAAGATTTTTATACTGCTGTTGTATTTATATAGAGGGAATAAAAGAATAACAATGATTCAAAAAAGGTCCAGTATGAAACAATCTAAAAGATTCTGCTTAAATTTACCAAAAGATATTTTTATTAAGCTCCATTCTGAAGTTATCGGCAACACTCTCTTACTTCAATGGTAGTGGTAACATTAAAGAAAGAAGGTGTTCCATGCAGATGAAAATGAAAACAGAAATGTTCAACTTTTACTGAAGAGCAAAAATCAGGAGAACTGAAAAATGAACAGACTCTACTCCTGCCAACAGCAAACATTAAATAAAAAAGGTATGTGTCAAACCCCAAGATAAATCAAGAAATTATTTTCAAAATAATGATAATTTAAAACATAATAAATACTGTGTTCATGTTACTTATCTTTTGGCTTTATTGCCCCTATGGTTGTGCATTTGAAAGTTTTTTGGCAATTCTAAGTACTAAAGAACATTTATTTTGTCTTTCAAATGAAAGATAAGTTTTCTAGGATCATACCATGCCAAAAATGAGGTGTGTGATAAAGCAGAGAGAGTTGGCAAGGCTAAAAAGGTGTTTTCTTCAGGGCTGAGGAAAAGAGAGTTCTGATGACACACAATGGGAAGGGCACCACATTCATCCGTGTTTCTAGCCTTGCCAGAGAATGGATGACCAAACATCATTAATTCTGAGTATTACTCCTTTTGGCTCTTGTACCTTTGCACAATAAATTGATTTAGGTATGTAGGAATCTTGATGCTAATCAAAACATGACTTCAGTGTCATGTAGCCTGCTAGCTTGGGCAGGTTACCTCCACTAAAACAAAGCATCATTCAGTGCTTCGAAAACAATGATTAAAATAAATCAACAACTTTGGCAGAATTGTCAGGGAGTACTGCTCCACTTTGTCTGAAGTATCATTTCTTTCTGACTGCTATTTCTGGCTCTGATCCTCTGCATAACTCCTGTGACCAAATCCCATTAAATAAGAGTCTTTCCTACTTTATGTGTGAAGCTGCACAGGGAATTAGCCTACAAAATATTGTAAAGCAAGCCCAAATAATTTATCCAATTTACTGCTTAAATGTAATTAGTCAATTGATTTGATTTAATAATTTAATCTGTGTCCCCACTGCCTCCTTTAAAAATCGAGAGTAGGAGGGAACACTTTTATGTACTGAGGCAAGCCAGCTATATGTTTCTGAAGCATGTTTTTCATTTTGATAGAATTACAAGTTTGTAATTCCCTGTTTCTGTTCTTTACAATAAACTAATCTCACATCTGTAAGGGTGGGGACCGTCTAAGAAGCCACAGAACCATATGAAGCTGAAATTTCAGCCTTTCCCAGCTCTGCAGGCCTCCTTACAAAGAC